>NW_015167526.1:733553-751441 GCF_001447785.1 Gekko japonicus
CCGGCAGCCCCAGCGTCTCACCTGGCCCAGCCTGGGCCTTGCGGCTTCCGCTGCCTCCCGGGAAAGGTCCCCCCCCCCGCCACCCCGTGGAGTCCCCGGCGGGACCGTGGGCAGGGCACAGACCTGAAGGGGGGAGGGCGAGGCCCGCAGGTGGAGGAGGCTGCCCTTCGGCTGCCGCTGCCGGCGGGGGAATGAAGCTCTGGCAGACCGAGGAGGCTGAACGAACGGGGAGGAGGCGAGTTGGCGAGGTGGGGAGACAGGGGCTGGGAGGGAGCCTGGCAGAGACGGCGCTGTGGCTCAGCGGATTTGTCCTCGAGGAGAGGCTTTCCAGTGCCCCAGTGAGAAGCAGGGGCGGGGGGGTAACAGAGCCCTCTGTTGAAAACCCTGTAGCCAGGGGAAGGGAAAGGAGTTTGTAAGCCGCTCTGAGATTCCTTTGGGTGGTTGCACTGGAAGAAAAAGGGAGAGAACGGGCTTTAGGACCCCTTGGACAGAGTCCCAGCCCGCTGAGTGTGAACGGGCATACAGCGATGGGCTTCGCTGTGAGGGAGGTAAGTGTGATCGCGTTTCAGCCGGCATAAACTGCACCGGCATAAACTGCACCTGGAATTCACTGCCACAGGAGGTGGTGGCGGCTACAAACATGAACGGCTTCAAGAGGGGATTGGATAAACACAAGAAGAGGAACCCGCAATACTTGCGGGGGGGGGGAGCTCCACGCAAAGGAGGAGGAGGAAGCAGCCGCAGGTAAGCCCCCCCCTTCCTCCGGCACCAATGGTGAGGCCCCCGCGTCCGCCGGCCATTGGGCCCGCCAAGCTTTCTCCTGCCTCCCCCCCCCTCCAGTGGCGGGGGCGGCAGCAAAGCCTTATCAGAGCTCCTTTACTTTGGGGGGGGATTTAAGTATCCCCCCTATAGTTTTTTATGGTTTTTAGGTTTTTCTGCACATCTGGAGATTGCCCCAAATGTGCAGGAAAATCTTCCTGCCCCCCAGGTGCCCCCGGATTTAGATATCCACACGCGTGGGGCGCCTTGGCTGTTGGACATATCGATATGGAGCAGAGGTCCATCAGTGGCTATTAGCCACAATGTACAGACGGGAACTTTCAGTCTGGGGCAAGGGATGCTCTGTAATCTTGGTGCTTGGGGGGGCAAAAGTGGGAGGGCTCCTAGGGTCCTGCCCCCACTGGTGGACCTCCTGATGGCTCCTGGTACTTTTGGCCACTGTGTGACACAAATTGTTGGACTGGATGGGCCATTGGCCTGATCCAACATTGGCTTCTCTTATGTTCTTATAAGAGGGAATTGGATAAGCATATGGAGCAGAGGTCCATTGGGGGCTATTAGCCACAAGGTACAGATGGGAACTCTCAGTCTGGGGCAAGGGATGCTCTGTCTTCTTGGTGCTGGGGGGGGGGGGAAGTGGGAGGGCTTCTAGTGTCCTGGCCCCACTGCTGGACCTCCTGATGGCCCCTGGTATTTCTGGCCACTGTGTGACACAGAGTGTTGGACTGGAGGGGCCACTGGCCTGATCCAACGTTGGCTTCTCTTATGTTCTTATGTTGGTCTTGAAGGTGCCCACTGGACTCAAAACTTCGTTCTGCTGTTTCAGACCAACACGGCCACCCACCTGAATCTATCCTGTACTAAGTTTCTCTAAAAATTCCCAGACTTATTTCGTCCTATGGTTTGTGTGAAGGAACAGACTTTCAAGCCCCTGTTCCTTCAGTCCCCAGGAATTTAGAAAACTCTGCAGCTGCCATGAGACTCACAAAACCACTGGACAGTAACCACTCCCAGCAGTCAGCCCTAAGATACTGGGTTCTAGACGCATCGCAGCGATCCACTCTAGTTTATTAAGTGATTTCAGCAAACTGCAAGGACAACCAGCAGGGCTTGAGCCCTGCTTATAAAGCATACGCACACCACACCCAACACACACACACACTCCCAGTGATAGGCTATTTACATTGCACCAGTTATCTATTGGCTTGTTCTAGGATCCTAGCTAGCTATTGTTCTAAGGTAGCAAGCTCCACCCATACCTGGTACAGTTAGAGGAACGGTTTAGGCTCAATACATAACACTTCATGTGTTGACTTTCGTCCCCCTCCCCACCAGGGCGACTTGGCCGGTTTTTATACAGTTTCAAAAGCCCGCCACACTTACTTGGCCAGCAGGAAACAAAAGAAATAGTACGCCCCACGCCAGTGGAAGGCAGACTTCTGAAGCCACTCTTGGTTCTCTTTACTACCATCTCCCGCCTGAATGGACGGGGATGGATTCCAATGGATGAGGCCACTGGGGGTCCAAGAGGAGCCCAGAATCCAGCCCTGGTACTTTCTGGTGCCCAGGGCTCATTTCACAGAAAAAGAGGTGCAAGAGCTCATTAGCATAACTCATTTGCATATGCCACACACCCCTGACCTTACCGGATGTGTGTCAGAAGGCAACGCCCACCGCTCAGGCTCCACTGGACTGTTTACGATTGCTAGCTATTGGGGTGGGGTGGGGGAGCGTGCAGATCTGTCCTTGCAGAGGAGGGAGAGCTTGTACCTGAATAAAACTTGGTCTTAAAGGTGCCACTGGACTGTTCTGGACCGGGGGGGCTGGGAGGGGGGCTCTGCAGCTTACCTGGCTGCTTCTTGCTCTGACTGAGGGCTGCTGGGAACAGGGGGTGGGGCTTGTTGCATGTGCCCGCCCCCTGGGCTCTTTACTGCCGGAGCTCCGCTCCTGTGCGCTCCTGCAGGAAATTATCCCTGCCGGTGCCACTGTCCAGTTCACCCCACGGTGCTACGCTGAGGGGTCAGCGGCAACAGGAAGGAAGGGCTGAGCAAGAAGCAGACTTACTTCCGGATGGTCTCAGCTGCCCACGCCCTCCTCTGGGCCTCTTTGCGTGCCAGAACTCCTCTCCACCGGGCCTCCAACTTGATGGCTGCAAAAGAGAATCCCAATGCCATATACACATCATTATTATTACTATTATCATTATCATTATTATTATTATGGACGCCAAGTTGGCTGTAACCAGGGCCAGGGCTTTCTCGGTGGCGGCTCCGTTCTGGTGGAATGAGCTCCCAGAAGACATCAGGGTCCTGCGGGACCTTATGCAGGACCTGCAAGACGGAGCTCTTCCGCCATGCTTTCAACTAGGAGCTGCCACCAACAGTTGAAAGGTAAAGAGCCCGGTCCCCTGGAGCCATCAACAACAGTCTGTGCCAGCTGCAAAGAGGATTAGATTGATGGACCGATCATCAGTGTTATGTCCGCAGACCGCCACTAGGTGCCAGCGGTATGCGACCAGAGCTTTGCTCCAAAAGAACAATGGGGACTAGGACCCTGAGATTCCTAGTCAACACCAATGTTCCCTCTAAGCTGTGGAGTCTTGTGAACAAAAATGGTACTTTGTGAGCTACTGGCATTCAAGTTGTGAGCGAGCCATTTGGCTGCCGCATAAATTAGCTTGCTCTGGAGCCACATCCTTCCGGAGCGAAGACAAAAATGTGTGAGCTGGAGGCTAAAGAACTGTGAGCTAGTTCACACTAACTCAGCTTAGAAGGAACACTGGTCAACACCTACAGGAACTGTGGCAGGAAGTTCAAACCCACCAATGGGACCTGTGGGTGGCGCCCAGGGACTGTATATAGTTGGTCGTTCGACCGGTTGTGTGTTGTTGTGTTGTGTGCCAGTAAAGTATGAGCTGCTAATCACTCAGCGTCTGTCTTCACTACGCATCGAACCCAGTACACAACAATCAGATTACGCTATTGACCAATGGCTGCCATCAAGTTTAGCCTGGGAAAGAGAAGGCTTAGAGGGGACACGATTGCAGTCTTCAAGTATTTGAAGGGCCGTCATGTAGAAGATGGAGCGGATCTATTCTCTCTTGCTCCGGATTGCAAGACTAGATCTAATGGGTGGAAATTACAAGGGAGTCGTTACCGGCTAAATATCAGGAGAAACTTCCTGTCAGAGTGGTTGGGCAGTGGAACAGACTGCCTCGGGAGGTGGTGGAGGCTCCTTCGCTGGACGTTTTCAAGCGGAGGCTGGACGACTATCTTTGGGGTATGTTGTAGGTATGTAGGGCTATCTTTCAGCTATGCTCCTGCAGAGTTCAGGGGGTTGGACTAGATGGCCTGCAAAGTCCCTCCCAACTCTTAACGTTCTATGGTTCTATGATTCTATGATGATTTAATAACAGGTCTTCTATTAGTACTATTTAATGTTTATAGCCCGTTATAATGTTGGGGTGTTTTCAGACGATTTTAAGATTGTTTAAATTGTTACTGATGTGTTCCCATCCAACCCCCCGCATCTCGAGTTTGAAAGATCAAGTTGAAGGTGGTGCGAAGGCCCTGGAGAGCCAGCCTGAGTAGACAAGACTGACCTCGATAGACCGAGGGTCTGAGTCAGTGGGAGGAGGCTTCATGTGTTCACCTGTGTTCACGGACCCTTAGGGTGGCCAGTGCCTCAGGAAGGCAGTTGTCTCCCCACCAATGTTCCCTCTAAGCTGTGGAGTCTTGTGAGCAAAAATCCTACTTTGTGAGCTCCCGGGCATTAAAGTTGTGAGCAAGTGATTTGGCCACTGCATCAATTAGTTTGCTCTGGAGCCATCCTTCCTGAGCTAAAACAAAAATCTGTGAGCTGGAGGCTAAAAACTGTGAGCTGGCTCACACTCACTCAGCTTAGAGGGAACACTGCTGATGTGACCAGTGTTCCCTCTAAGCTGAGTTAGTGTGAGCTAGCTCACAGTTTTTTAGCCTCCGGCGCACACATTTCTGTCTTCGCTCAGGAAGGGATGGCTCCAGAGCAAACTCGTTCATGCAGCAGCCCAATCGCTGGCTCACCACTTTAATGCCAGGAGCTCACAAAGTAGAACTTCCGCTCACAAGACTCCACAGCTTAGAGGGAGCGTTGGATGTGACCTGACAGAATGCGGCCTAACAGCTCAGTTATCTACTTGCATGAGCCCGCTCAACTTATTATCAGCAAGCTCTAGCCTCTCCTGAGATTAATACCATCCCCCCACAAGGGTAGCTCACAAAACAAAACCCATTAACACGGCACTATACCTGCTTTCCCCCCACCCAGTTATATACATCGGGGAAAATGTCAAGATAGACGACAGGCAGCAGATGGCGCTGGTGCCACAAGATCGGGCAACTCTGGGAGGACCGATTTGCAGACCTTTGAACTGGTGATGCTTAACATGTTTTTATATCAGACTATAGCTTAATAGGGGCCATAGTGACTTAGAGGTTAAGAAGACACTGAGCTGCAGACCGGAAGGTCGGTAGTTCACCAGTTCGAGAGCCGAGACCCGAGTGCCAACCTAGCAGTTCAAAAGCAAGAAATTGCAAGTAGATAAACAGGTACTGCGTCAGTGGGAAGGTGACAGTGTTCCGTGCGCCTCGGTGTCTGGTCATGCCGGCCACATGACCATGGAAACGTCTTCGGACAGCGCTGGCTCTTCAGCTTGGAAACTGAGATGAGCTCCACCCCCCCCGCCCCCCAGAGTCAGATTTGACTGGCTTTCGAGCAAGAGGAAACCTTTACCTTTTTTATAGCTTAATACTCAGGCTGAGAACTCTGGGGTGGGAAATCTGTAGAGATTTGGGAGGGGAGTCGGGGGCGGGGGGCTCAGCAGGGGTGTGGTGTCATTGGAGCCTATCCCCTGAAGCTGCAATTTTCTCCGGGGGAGCTGATCTCTGTCATCTGGAGAGCAGATGGAATTCCAGGAATATTCCAAACCCGGTTTTATTTACTCTGTTTATCCTACTCCATCACTTGGCTTATCTGTTAGAACGCCTGACCTTCCTCAACCATCGATTAGGTGTCACTTACTAGTTCTGTCGAGCTATGTCAAGAGCCACACCTCGCCCCTTTCTACCTACATTCATCCCTTTCCTCCTTACCAGCCAGTTTGGTGTAGTAGTTAAGTGCGCGGAGTCTAATCTGGGAGAACCGGGTTTGATTCCCCACTCCTCCTCCACTTGCAGCTGCTGGATGACCTTGGGCAAGCCGTAGTTCTGCCAGAGCTGATCTTGAAAGGGCAGGGCTAAGTGGGCGCTTTTGCCCAGCATGTCTTCCGATTGGCTGTGCATATTTTTAAAACCACAGGCATCTTCATTGCATTTGGTGGCTGGCTCTACCTCCCGCAGCAGCCATTTTGTGGCAGCCAGTCTTTGTGGCTGCGCCCATCACCCTATCAGAATCCCAAAGGCACCTGCAGGCTCAGAAAGGTTGGAAGCCCCTGCTCTAGCTCTAGACTGGCAGTTTGCTTCTCTGCAAGATTAAGTATCCAGGGCACGGTTAGAAGGCTAAAGCGAAGGAGGCCAATTCCAAACAGTTCTGGTGTAGTTTGGTGTCGTGGTTAAGTGTGTGGACTCGAATCTGGGAGAACCCGGTTTGATTCCCCACTCCTCCTCCACTTGCACCTGCTGGTGTGACCTTGGGTCAGTCACAAGCAATGTTCCCTCTAAGCTGTGGAGTCATGTGAGCAAAAATTCTACTTTGTGAGCTACTTGCATTAAAGTTGTGAGCGAGCGATTTGGCTGCTGCATAAATCAGTTTGCTTTGGAGCCATCCTTCCTGAGCTAAGACAAAAATGTGTGAGCCGGAGGCTAAAAATCTGTGAGCTGGCTCACACCAACTCAGCTTAGAGGGAACTATGGTCACAAGTACTCTCAGAGCTGTTCTTGAAAGAGAGCAGTTTCTGTCAAGAGCTCTCTCAGCCCCGCCTACCTCACAGGCAATGTTCCCTCTAAGCTGTGGAGTCTTGTGAGCAAATATTCTACTTTGTGAGTGAGTGATTTGGATACTGTATAAATTAGGTTGCTCTGGAGCCATCCTTCCTGAGCTAAGACAAAAATCTGTGAGCTAGCTCACACTAACTCAGCTTAGAGGGAACACTGCTCACAGGGTGTCTGCTGTGGGGAGGGGAAGGGAAAGGAGTTTGTAAGAGGCTCTGAGACTCCTTTGGGAAGTGAAGGGCAAGGGGAATAAATCCAATCTCCTCCTCCTCCTCTTCTTCTTCTTCTTTTAGCAGAGCTGCATTGCAAGGTCTAAGCAACCCCCCCCCCCAAATAGCCTCAAACAAGGACTTACCAGCTTGCCTCTTCTTCTGGTACTCGCGCCTCCCCAGACATCCTTTGTATTTAGCTTGCACTCTGGAAACTGAAAGGGGGGAGAAGGTAATCACCTGCCATGCCTTGTCTGCTGGGAGCCCAGGTCTGCAGTGATTCCACCCAGGTGCTGAGTTAATCCTAGCCCCTCGCTTTTTCCAAGAGGACACGGGAGATTCGGTCATCCTGATTAGGGCTGGATTGTGTGGATCTGGTCCACAAAGAGGGGTGGCTTTCTCCTGCAGAGAAGACTCCTTGCACGGGGAGGGGGGGGTCCCGCCAATTTTAATTTTTGGAATCCACTGGGAAACAGCAGCAGGGTTCAAGCGGAACAGGGTTCCAGAATTTTCCAGGGTTCCAGAATTTACCAAGGACATACTTAGCATATGTTTCCTGTACTCAAAGGCATCTTCAGTGGCAAACAGAGTTCTCGGGAAACGGATGAATATCTTGGTCCTGAAGGAAGGAAAACATCTTATGAATAAAGGACAGCCCATGCGATAGAACTTAAAGGCAGAAAATATTTACCTCCATTTAATATGCTTTCCCTCCTATTTCCATCTCTAGTTCCAGCTCCTGCCAACCTAGCAGTTCGAAAGCAAGAAATTGCAAGTACCACTTCGGTGGGAAGGGAACAGCGTTCCGTGCGCCTTGGTGTTCAGTCATGCCGGCCACGTCTTCGGACAGCGCTGGCTCTTCGGCTTTGAAACAGAGATGAGCACCGCAACCCTAGAGTCGTATTCGACTGGCTTTCGAGCAAGGGAACCTTTACCTTTTTACTCCTATTGCTAAAGGACAAGGGTACTGGGATGTTTGCTTAAGATAGCAGTGTTTTGCCCAGTCATAGAGGCGTGATACTGAGTGCAGTAAATAAATCTCCCAAAAAGTGCATTGCAAAAAAAAGGTAAGCATAGGGTGCGTTCAGATGGGCAGCTAATCCCGCCATTATGCCAGTTTGAATTTTATCCTGATCTTTTTAATCCATCGTAGCACAACCAGACATCCCCCTGGTGAATCGCCTTACCGCACACTGCCTCCATTGTGGATTGTTTAGACGGCGTCCACTGAAGGAGGCATGCGCGGTGGGTTTTTTTTAAAAAACTTTTGCGCATGCGCATAGGCGTCACAGCACTTCCTTGTTGATCCGCGCATGAACATAAGAACATAAGAACATAAGAGCCGCCAATGTTGGATCAGGCCAAAGGCCCATCCAGTCCAACACTCTGTGTCACACAGTGGCCAGAAATACCAGGTGCCATCAGGAGGTCCAGCAGTGGGGCCAGGACACTAAAAGCCCTCCCACTGTTGACCCCCCCCCCAGCACCAAGAAGACAGAGCATCACTTGCCCCAGAGATTTTTTAAAATGTAGAGATTTTTTTAAATGGTGCCCGCTCGGGATGGTCTGACGTCAGACCACCCCGACAGGAGGATTGCGTGCTGGTGGAACGATCAGACGGTGAAAGTCCGCAGTTGTCCCGCAGGTAACTGAAAACCCCAGATTTAAAGTGCTATCGTTTAAGTATGGCTCCGAAGCGTGGCAAAACGGGATGCCCACGGAAGAGGGACATTCCCCAGATGTTTGTGTCTGGACATTGCCTTTAGATCCGTGAGGCAATCGTGCCTCACGCGGATCTAAAGAGCCGTCGGATCGGACTCATAGTTATCCAAGTAGATCCCGTTCACGTTCAGGTTGCAGTCGAAAGGAGAGAGAGAAGCCTAATCTAAAGAGGACTTTCCCTGTCACAAAAGGTCAGCTCGCCCTGCATCCATCCTTTCTTCCCCTTTGCTATCAGATATGTTAACTCTTCCCTGCCACTGTGTAAGAAGTCATTTCCGTTACCTGCCCTCATTTGAATTTTATGCAATCCTTGTCGTTTGGGTGTTTCTAAACCACCTGGAGGCCCATAAGTGGACGAGAATGGGAGGTGTGAATATCTGCAAGGGAGTCAAGTAACTGGATGGTGGTAGAAAGTACTTATCACGTCACAGCCGACTTATGGCGGCCCCATAGAGTTTTCAAGGCAAGAGACGTTCAGAGGTGGTTTGCCAGTTTGAGAGCCAGTTTGGTGTCGTGGTGAAGTGCACGGACTCTAATCTGGGAGAACCGGGTTTGAGTCCCCACTCCTCCTCTTACAGCTGCTGGATGACCTTGGGCAAGCCACAGTTCTGTGAGAGCTGTCCTTGAAAAAGAGCAGTTTCTGTCAGAGCTCTCTCAGCCCCACCCACCTCCTAGGGTGTCTGTTGTGGGGAGGGGAAGGGAAAGGAGTTTGTGAGCTGCTCTGAGACACCCTTGGGTAGTGAAGGGCGGGGGATAAATCCAATCTCCTCCTCCTCCATCACCTGCCTCTGCCTCACAACCCTGGACTTCCATAGCGGTCTCCCACCCAGTTACTAACTAGGGCCGACCCTGGTTAGTTCCCAAGATCTGATGGGCTCAGGTTAAGGTAAGAAATGTTCAGAAGTTGCTTGCCCTTGCCTGCCTCTGCTCAGCAACCCTGGACTTCCTTGGAGGTCGCCCATTCAAGTACTAACCAGGGCCGACCCTGCTTGGTTTCTGAAGCTAAGATGAAAGGCAGCGGCACAGCAATATATGGCAACAAGAAAAAAATGCATGTGCCCAGATTTTAACACCAATAATCAATGCATTTAATAATAGTAAGCTAGCAGAGTCAACTGGCAGAGACACTACTACATCCTTACAGTTCAAGGACTTTTTTGAATTTATTACGAATTGTTTGTGGAAAAAACTCCACCTGTGAATTTCTACCCGTGATCAACTTTACCAGTGAATTTCTACCTGTCGTTTATGGGAAAATTTGTTCTGAGTACTTTATATGTCTTACTGTTATTAACTGCATCGATTATCGGTGTTGAGATTTGGGCACATGCATTCTTTTTTTCTTGTTTCCATAGCTTCTGAGATCGGACAAGATCAGGCTAAGCCTGGGACGCCCGCGACCCACATCCCAAAACTGGCACTTACTTCCCCATTTTATACTCGTCCGGCTTGTACCCAAGGTGCTTGACCAACTTCTCCACTCCCCTGGCCGCCGAGCCCCGCCAGTGAGGCCAAGTTTCTGGGCACAGACATTTGTACCTAAAAAACATTCAGAGGAACAAGAGAAAAGCATTCTGTACCCAGAAGACCAGAACAAATGGGACCCACAGCAACTGCAGATGAAACGTATGTGGAGGGACTAAGTTCTCAAACGGCTTGCCCCATTGTCTGCAAAACATCTCCAAGTCAGAGTCCCTCTAAGTCAATGATGGTGAATCTTTTAGAGACTGAGTGTCCAAACTGCGACCCAAAACCCACTTATTTATTGCAAAGTGCCAACACGGCAATTTAACCTGAATACTGAGGTTTTACTTTAGAAAAAACAACTCATAAATTAACTTAAGATGATCCAAACAAAGTAAGGAAAGCAATCCCAAATGCTTTCATTGACTTAACATTATTTGGCAGAGAATTCGACACTTTAATGATGGTCTGGGCCTGGCTGTAGCGATGGCACGCGTGCCCACAGAGAGGGCTCTGAGTGCCGCCTCTGGCACCCATGCCATAGGTTCGCCACCACTGCTCTAAGTGTTCCCAATTTGAGACATCAGAGCCTCTGCAGCCTCTGAAGAGCCTCCCATGGGCTTACCTTTGTAAGAAGTGCTCGTACTTCCGACGGTAAGCGAAGCCGGCCCGCCTGACCCGCAGGTGCTCCATCAGACCCAAGTACTTCACCTGGTGTCTGATCAAGGAGTCGTCGAATTTGTCTGCAGAAAAACAAGCCACACAAAGTCCTGATGACTGCCACTGACTGGACAAAGATAGGGTATCATCATGCCCCTATATAAATCAATGGTGCGATCTCATTTGGAAGACTGTGTGCAGTTCTGGTCACCACACCTCAAAAAGGATATTATAGCTTCGGAAAAAGTGCAGAAAAGGGCAACTCAAATGATAAAAGGGTTGGAACACTTGCCCTATGAGGAAAGGTTAAAGCGCTTAGGGCTCTTGAGCTTGGAGAAACGACGGCTGAGGGGTGACATGATCGAGGTTTTTAAGATTATGCATGGGAAAGAGCAGGTAGGGAAGGGTGAGAACGGATAAAAGGAAGTCCTTCTTCACCCAAAGAGTGATGACCACATGAAATTCACTGCCACAGGAGGTTGTGGCAGCTACAAGCACGGACGGCTTCAAAAGGGAATTAGATAGGCACTTGGAGCAGAGGTCCACCAGTGGCTATTAGCCACAAGGTATAGATAGGGACTCTGGGGCAAGTGATGCTCTGTCTTCTTGGTGCTTGGGGGGGGTCAACAGTGGGAGGGCTTCTAGCATCCTGGCCCCACTGCTGATGGCACCTGGTGTTTTTGGCCACTGTGTGACAAAGAGTGTTGGACTAGATGGGCCATTGGCCTGATCCAACATTGGCTTCTCTTATGTTAAGAGCACAGGTCCATCAGTTAGCCACAAGGTATAGATAGGGACTCTGGGGCAAGTGATGCTTTGTCATCTTGGTGCTTGGGGGGGTCAACAGTGGGATGGCTTCTTGTGTCCTGGCCCCACTGGTGGACCTCCTGATGGCACCTGGTATTTTTGGCCACTGTGTGACACAGAGTGTTGGACTGGATGGGCCACTGGCCTGGTCCAACACTGGCTTCTCTGATGTTATGTTCTTAGGGTTGCAAGCTCTGAGGCAGAAAGGAGCCTGGGAGGAAGGTGGACAATTGTCTTGTGGCGTGAGCAGGGGGGTGGCCAATTCAGAGGGGGCAGGATATCAGGGACTGGGGGGGTAGGTTTGCTAGATCCAGGTTGGGAAACTCCTGGCAATTTGGGGATGGAGCCTGGGGAGGACAGGGACCTCTGTGGGGTACAATGCCATTATAGGGCCCACTTTCCAAAGCATCCATTTTCTCCAGGGGGGAACTGGTCTCTGCAGTCTGGAGATCAGCTATAATTCCAGGGGATCCCCAGGCCCCACCTGGAGGCTGGCATCCCTGTTAGGGACAGATAAAACTCTCAGAAGTCAGCCACGGCTCCACCTGGCTCAGGATTACCCACCCCGGCTGGTTGCAGCAGAAACGAAGAAGAAGAAGAGATTGGATTTATACCCCATGGCCCTTCACTACCCGAAGGTGTCTCGGAGCGGCTTATGAACTCCTTTTCCCTTCCCTTCCCCTCCCCACCACAGACACCCTGTGAGGTAGGTGGGGCTGAAAAAGCTCTGACAGAAACGGCACTTTTTCAAGGACAGCTCTGACAGAACTACGGCTTGCCCAAGGTCATCCAGCAGCTGCAAGTGGAGGAGTGGGGAATCAAACCCGGTTCTCCCAGATTAGAGTCCGCGCTCCTAACCACTACACCAAACTGGTGTCCTTCAGTGTCCCTGAAAAGGAGTGTTCCTCAGAAGAACTGCAGCCTGAAAGGGTGAAAGACACCAGAGACATCAAGGGAACTGAGTATTTTGGATTTGCACAGTATGGGAGGGGGCACAAAATCAGTCCAATCTTAATAATAATAAAAACCCCTCATATGTGTAATTGCAAAACATACTGGGGAAAAGTCACCCCATGAAAACCATTCTGGCTGGATTCCTCCCAAATAGCAAGCGTACCTGGAAGTCCGCAAATATACATTTGTATTCAGTAGACTTGAAAAGAAACCATATTCCTGCCCCCTCCCATTTTTTGCCTCATGTTTTTAGGTATTCCACGAGGGCTAGAAACTTGGTTTTATAATACAAGAAAGACTGGAGCGTAAGGATCATAGAGGCTGCCTCAAAGCCCGCGTAGTGCCAAGGAGAAGTACCTTGCGACCCTGCACGTCCCGCCCTGCGTGGTCCCCTTACCCGGCTCCTTGCTGTCATTGGGTTTGATGCACCGGATATAGGACGGCTCTTTAGACATGAGGATTTCTATCAGACTCGCCAGGCTGTTTTTGAACTGAGTTGCAACCTGCAGAGACCAAAGAGTTCGGTGAGGGCAGTCAGCAACGCCTAAGGAGCATCGCTGGAGGCCAGGGCATCTTGCCTTCCCCAGTTTTGCAGCTTTCCCTTCTGACCCAAAGACCTGGAAGTATATCTGCATCCAAGGCAGCCTCTGACAAGAGTTCAGCCCCCTCACATCAGCAGGACAGGAAGGTCGTGGGGGGGGGGGCTCCTGGATTGGCTCATGCCATTGCCAACCGGATCCAAGCAAAGCCCCTCTGGCAGTTCTTGGACCTGCCTGGTATACACGTACGGTTGCCAGTCTCCAAGTGGTTGCAGCCACAAATGGACCACAGTGACTCAACCAAGGTTGCACCCCACCAATGTTCACTGTGCAAAAATGATTCTAGTCAAATTACAGTCCACAAATATGCTGCTGCTGCAGCTTCTTTTTGTTTCTTTATTTTACATCATGCAGTGCTGCCGCTGCTGCTTCCAACAATTGCCACGCGACTACAGATTTCCCAGGTAAACAATCTGTTTCCCTCAATGCTTCGTCAGGTCACTTTATATTTGGAGCCTGTGCTCTACGTCTCCTACTCAGAATTAGTCTTGTATTTTCTCGGCATCTGCTGGCTCTCATGAGAGCCAGCAGATGCCGAAAAAATTAATTCTGAGAAGGAGGAGGAGGAGGAGACTGGATTTATACCCCGCCCTTCACTACCCAAGGGAGTCTCAGAGCGGCTTACAAACTCCTTTCCCTTCCCCTCCCCACAACAGACACCCTGGGAGGTCGGTGGGGCTGAGAGAGCTCTTGACAGAAACGGCTCTTTTTCAAGAACAGCTCTTATCAGAGCTATGGCTTGCCCAAAGTCATCTAGCCAGCTGCAAGTGGAGGAGTGGGGAATCAAACCCGGTTCTCCCAGATTAGAGTCGGCGCACTTAACCTCTACACCAAACTGGCGTAGGAGGCGTAGAGCATGGGCTCCAAGTATAAAGCGACCTGACAAAGCATTGAGGGAAACAGATTGTTTACCCGGGAAATCTGTAGTCGCATAGCAGCAGCACTGCATGACGTAAAATAAAGAAACAAAAAGAAGAAGCAAATTCGTGGACTGTAATTGGACTAGAATCATTTTTGCACAGTGGACATTGGTGGGGTGCAACCTCCAAGGGGTGGATGGAGATCTCGTGGGATTCCAGTGATCTCCAAACGACAGAGATCAGTTCCCCTGAAGAAAATGGTGGCTTTAGAAGGTGGACTCTTAAGGCATGATTCCCCACTGATGGCCCTCCACAGACTCCGCCCTCAAAATCTCCAGGAATTTCCCAACCTGGAGCTGGCAACACTATACACCGGTGGTGGTGTGAGCCCAAGAGGGTCAGGGTGTACCTTGCTTGGGCTGACAGACTACAAGGTGTCTCCATGAAACTTCTACAACTTTAAATAAACACAGCTTCTGAATGGGGACACATAGCAGAAGACAGTTCTTTCGCACAACTTCGAAAGTTTATTGTAGCAAAAGAAATGTGTTCTGGGGCTCTGAAAAGCCTCCTGTTGTCCGAGAGACAGAAGGCGACGGCCCCAAAAGACCTGTGATTCGCAAAGTCATGCATGACTGCGTGGTGGGACCATTTCTCCTCAATGAGCCGACCCACCAATGAAACGAATTACATACAGATGTGGCAAAACCAGGTTGTCACCCAGTCGCCTAATCATGCTCAAGTGATTTTCCCAGCAAGAAAACTTGGGGAAGGGAGGGGACATGACCAGTGGTCTCTCCCTTGAACACATGAAGCTGCCTTACACTGAATCAGACCCCTGTCAGGACCATCAAGGTCGTCTACTCAGACTGGCAGCCGCTCTCCAAGGTCTCAGGCAGAGCCCTTCCTCGTCACCTACTGCCTGGTCCTTTTCAACTGGCAATGCCGGGGATTGAACCTAGGGCCTTCTGCATGCCAAACAGATGTTCTAACATTGAGCAATGGAGATTCAAGATTAGCTGAACGCAACATTTCCAGGTCACTGGATTGGTAGGTGAGGTTCAGTCCCGTGGCCTCCCTGCTTTCCTGACATAACCCCTCTAAGACTCCTTTTTGTGGGAATATCTCAAGACCGAAGGGAGGTAAACATGACAGAGGAACTACAACGAACGATCAGTAATACTGTTGCAAACGTAGATCCAAGCCTGCTTGAGCAAACCTGGAGGGGCCGGGGCTCAGTGGAAGAGCATCTGCTTGGCATGCAGAAAGTCCCAGGTTCAATCCCCGATATCTCCAGTTAAAAGAACTGGCAGCAGGTCGTGTGAAGGACCTCTGCCTGAGAACTTGGGGAGCCGCTGCCAGTCTTGAGTAGACAGCACTGACAATGATGGGCCGAGGCTCTGAGGCAGCTTCACGTGTGTTCACGTGTGTTCACGAGAGAGAATCCGAGCATCGACTTATTATCCTCCAGGCAAAAACGGGGGCTCATGTCAAAGTAGAATTTGGGTGACTGTATGTAAAAATAAACTTTTTAATTAAAATTTTGGATGCATTGTATCCCATAAAGCAAACGTCATTACTATATGCATTTTCTTTTTCTTTTTTTTGCAAATAACAATTTGTATTAAATTTTTAAAAATATGAATACAACAAAACAATAAAGTATCTAACTTTTAAACAAAAATACAATATAAACATTAAGCAAAGATATCTTACATAAAATCAATCATGTGCTAGTAGAAAGCAAAGTCTTTATACTTCTGTGGTAAAGTAAAAGCCCGTGGTTGACAATTTACTTTTAAACAGGCGATCAGGTATAAGATAAAAAGGTAAAGGTTCCCTTGCTCGAAAGCCAGTCGAATCCGACTCTAGGGGGCAGTGATGGAGCTCACTCCGTCATGCGGCACCTGGGTCTCGAACTGCTGAACTACTGACCTTCCACAGCCTGCAGTTCAGCGTCTTAACCACTTGAGCCACCACAGCTCCCAGGCATAAGATACCACCTCGCATATAATTTGAAATGCTGTCGTATATGCATTTTCATTCAGTATTTCATTGTGATTCAAAATTGCAAAGGTTTCATTTGGACACGCTCTGCACTTTGGCCCCGCCCTCCTCCATTGCGGTTCAGATTTGGGGACAGAACTCACCGTCTCGGGCCTCCTCCGGCTATCCAGCTCGGACAGGTGGAAACATTCCCGGACGATGCCGTTTTTGGATTTACACAGCACCTTGGAACAAATCACACACATATAAAAAAACCTAACAGAGGCTATTCAGCAGATCAAATCAAGCATGTCCTGCCTTTTTCAGCTCCCCTTCAAGGACGTTTCCCCCCTTTTACCCCTTCTAGCCCAACGCCAGCCCTTCCCAAAAGCAGGATCATTGCAACACAAAAAGAGGTTTCCCCCAGTATTGTGACGCTGGGTGTCCAGGGCTGGGCTGGGAAAACGTGGATGGACACCTCCTCTCACTGCTCAAAGAGGAGAGGCAGGCAAGCACCAATAGCACAGAGGAGAGAGAGAAGGGCAGGGGGCCCCAGGGATGGCGGTGGGACCGCCTCCTCGGGCACAGGCCTCAGCAGCTGCCCAGCTATGCCAGCCCCTGATGCCAGCCCTGCATCGACACACTAAGTGTGTTGCTAAGTTAACCAGGGCTCTATTGCTGCACAGAAGCACAGCTTCGACCACAGGATACAAGAGGATCCTGTCAGAACACAAGGTGGCAGATTCAACAACAGATGTTTAACATTTATTTAACACTTTCAGTTTCCAAAACACTGAGTGCTGTAACTCTTCCAGTAGTCTTGTAAGGTAGATTATTATTATTATTATTATTATTATTATTATTATTATTATTATTATTGACGCTCAAATGCTTTGTTTGCCGGTCCTGAATAAGGAGCCAGTTTTTCAACAGGCTGTTCCTCGGCCCATTTGTGACTGCTTGGCAGGTAATTCAGGCTATTCCTTCCTAACAGCCTAGGTAAAGGTAAAGGTTCCCTTGCTCGAAAGCCAGTCGAATCCGACTCTAGCTCATCTCCGTTTCCAAGTCGAAGACCCAGCGCTGTCCAAAAACTTCTCCTTGGTCGTGTGGCCGGCATGACTAGATGCCGAGGCGCACGGAACGCTGTTACCTTCCCACCGAAGCGGCACCTATTGATCTACTTGCATTTTCTTGCTTTCGAACTGCTAGGTTGGCAGGAGCTGGGGCCAGAGACGGGAGCTCACTCCATCACGTGGCCCTCGGGTCTCAAACTGCCAAACTACAGACCTTCTGGGCTGCAGTTCAGCGTCTTATTAACCCCTGAGCCACCGCAGCCCCTCCTAGCAGCCTAGCACCACACAATCAGCTCTGCTTGGATAGGCAATCCAAGGGAATTCCGCTCTCCTTCTCTCCTGCTCCACTTGGCAAGCAATTGTTTAAATAAACAGCGAAATCAGTCGTAAATCGCATAAATCAGTAAAAAATGCTGTGTTTTAAAAATCATAACATCTGATATGGCCCTTTGACATATTCAGGGCTGCAGACCTGATTGGATCAGCAGTGTTTTTTTTGGGGGGGGGCACCTATACAATCCTCTTTGTTGCCAAACCCAAAGATCCAGTGATTGGCTGACCTCTGATGGACACAAATGAACACAGCAAGTTTGATTGCAGAATATGTTGGCTGAGAAATTTGCAGCAGTCCTAATTATTATTATGAGGGCACAAAGGGGGGGATATTCAGGGGTTATTTCTTGCAGGAGCACACAGGAGCGGAGCTCCAGCAGTAAAGAGCCCAGGGGGCGGGCACATGCAACAAGCCCCACCCCCTGCTCCCAGCAGCCCTCAGTCAGAGCAAAAAGCGGCCAGGTAAGCTGCAGAG
>NW_015167526.1:751455-772761 GCF_001447785.1 Gekko japonicus
GGCCCCGGTCCAAAACAGTCCAGCGGTACCTTTAAGACCAAGTTTTATTCAGTTACAAGCTCTCCCTCCTCTGCGAGGGCAGATCTGCATGTCCGTCCGTCCCCCATAGCTAGCAATCCAAAACAGTCCAGTGGAGCCTGAGTGGTGGGTGTTGCCTTCTGACACACTTCCGGTGATGTCATGGGGTGTGGCATATGCAAATAAGTTATGCTAATGAGTTATGCTAATGAGCTCCTGCACCTCTTTTTCTATGAAATGACCCGTGGGGATATTAAATAAAATAATATCATATCCAGGGGAGTGGTCTGTAGCTGAGGGTGTTTTTACCTCTTTAAGGTTTCGGTAGAGAAGATCGTTATTTTTCTCCAGAAATCCTGAGGGGAATAGAAGTCAAAAGAAAACACTGAAAAAGGTAGAAAAAGGGGAACTCTTTTAAACAGACAGCAAAGCGACTTATGAAGCCATGAACATGGAGCTTACAGCTCTAAGCCCTGAGCAGACAGCTGATATCCAGGGTAATCAGTGCGTGGATTGTGCCCACTTCCCCAGCTCCCTGTCTTAACTGGGTCTTTGCAGAAGAACCGATCAACACACGGATGTCAAGAGAGGACTCATTAACCCCTTAAAAGCTTCTGGCATAATTCACACCAAGTCTGGACTCTTCCCCTCCAATCTGTCCCATAAAAATTCCTCTGTACAATTTTCTGTCACATATCTGTCTAACAAAGTGGGCCATGATGACCCACAAAACCTCATCTTGAAAGCAACATTGGCCCAGTCTGCATCTAGCATTCGCTCCGTTGTTTTACCAAACCCACACTGGAACAGAAAAAGATGCAGTTCAAAACCACATTCAAATACCCCGGGGCCAACGCCATACTGACTGCAGTCACCCCCAAATGGCCATAAAACGGCCATAAATCTATGCAGACGGCTACCATAAAACCGAGAGATCAAAGGAAGTGATAGCGGCATGCAGTCCGGACACCAGTGCTCCCTCTAAGCTGTGGAGTCTTGTGAGCAAAACGTCTACTTGGTGAGCTACCAGCATTAAAGTTGTGAGCGAGCAATTTGGCTGCTGCATCAATTAGTTGGCTCTGGAGCCATCTCCTTCCCGAGCTAAGACAAAAATGTGTGAGCTGGAGGCTAAAAAACTGTGAGCTGGCTCACACTGACTCAGCTTAGAGGAAACATTGCCAGACACTGCCATAAAATCCGACAATCAATCAAAGTGAAAGTGGCAGGCAACGGAGAGGGAAACTTCTGTTCCAACGTGGGTTTGGTAAAACAGCGGAGCAAAGGCTGGATGCAGACTGGGCCGTTGTTACGTCTTTATGGTGCCACGAGATTTTTGTCCGGCTTTGCTACAACACATTCTAACACGGCTATTGCTCTGCAACCGAACAGTTCGATTCGAGTCCAGCAGCACCTTAAGAGACCGGCAAGATTTCGAGGGAATGAGCTTTCGATAGTCGAAGCTCCCTTCGTCAGGTACCCCAAACATCTTGCTGGTCTGTAAAGTCTTACTGGACTAGGGCTGCCAGGTCTGGAGACTTTGGGGGTAGAACCGGGAGAGGGTGGGGTTTGGGGAGGGGCCTCAGCATGGTCCAATGCCAGAGAGTCCACCCTTCAAAGCAGGCATTTTCTTCAGGGGAGCAGGTCAACTGGAGATCGGTTGTAAGGGAGGGAGATCCCCAGGCCCCACCTGGAGGCTGGCAACCCTATACTGGACTCAAATCTAGCTGTTCAGACTGGAGAGAAATTGCTCATCAACCTGAGCTGGTAAACTGGGGGGAAGGCTGTGTTTTCCATTCACCTCCTTGGGATTCATCTTCGAACAAACCTATTGGTGAAAAAAAGCAAAGCAAATTGCGGATTCCAGAATTCAGGAATGAGTGATTCTAAACCCAATACCCTGTTCCAGAGGCAGCAACAATCCTTAAAATAAGCAGTGGAAATTTAGCACAAGAGTCCTGCCAGATTGCAAACTCTGCTAGTCGAGTTAACAGGAGTTTTTCAGAGGGTCGCCATGTTGGTCTGACACAGAACAGCTAAATTCAAGTCTGGTAGCATCTGAGAGACCAATAATAGGGATGGGCACAAACGGAACCACAAAGCAAAGTTCATGACAAATCTCCTGCGAAAGCCGCAAAACAGCTGAGTGGTTGGGAGGCTCCCTGCCACTCAGCTGTTTCGGGCTGTCTTGTGCAGTCACTTTAAACTTTAAAAGGACTGCAGAAGGCAGCCCAAAAAAACTGCTGCATGGCGGAGAAGCGCTCCCACCATGCAGCTCTCTTGGGAAGTCTTGGGCAGAAGACAGCTGAAACAGCGACACGACTGTATTTTGGGCTTTCTGCAAACCTCATTTAAAGGACCCTTTCAACAGGGTTCACATGGCCACGAGCTGCATGAACTGGTTCGGTTTGTGAATGAGCAGTTCGGTTCATGGTTCAGCCACGAATCACGAACCAAACCGCATTCTCCTGGTTTGTGACCATCCCTAACCAAAAAGATTTTTGGCGTATGAGCTTTTGAAACTCAAAGCTCTGTTTTGACTCTCAAAAGCTTATACCCCAAAAATCTTGTTGGTCTTTCTGGTACTACTACTGAACTCGAATCCATCTGCAAGGATTTTGTTCTTATGTTCTTGCTGAGGTTGTGTATTTGGAGTCTTCCCCAAGGACTTTGAAGAAGGTCCTTCCTCTCACCTACTGCACAGTAGGTCACCTCTCCTGCATAGTGAAGGAGGCGGAAATCAACCCAGCCAATGGATTTTCGGTTCTTCTGCTTTGCAAGCTTTCGGCTAGAGAGAAGAAGGCAGAGAAAAGCAGACAGCTGAGCCTTTTTGTCTGGATGCCATGACTGGAGTAGCTTTGCATCTGAGATGAAGTCAAAATATAAGTGGGTCAAGTATGTGTTGGGGGGGAGGGCTCTCGGGGCTCAAGAAGGCCTGGGAAAGGTCTCCTTTAAGGGAGGTTACCGAGCAGAGGTGCATACGTCAGGAAATGGGCATGGTGTCCCACTTTCTCCTCTAACTTTTCCAGGAAGCTCAGATCGGTGGCTTCACCAGGCCGCAAGCATTCTTCATCCTTAAAAGGAGGGAAAAGACATGGCAATTAATTGGTCATCCCGCCGAAGCTTTTCCCCAGGGGTGAGAGATGGAGGAGGAGGGGCATCCAACACCCAGCATTTTTATAAGGATGTGGTTCAGAGGCACGACACAGAGCCACGGACACACGTGGCTCAGCCACACTCACGATCTCGTAAGCCATGAAAGAAAGAGATCCATCTTCTTTCTGAAACGGTCTCTCGATGTGACTGTCAATGACTAGCTATGCATCTCTGGGCATTTGGCAAGCATGCTGCCGTGCTGGTGGAAAGTGTCATGGTCACAGCGGACTTACGGCAAGCCCGTATGGTTTCGAAGGCAAGAGATGAACAGAGGTGGCTTGCCACTGCCTGCCTCTGCGTGGCAACCCTGGACTTCTTTTGTTGGTCTCCCATCCAAGTACTAACTAGGCCCGACCCTGCTTAGCTTCTGAGATTGAGATGAGATCGGGCTAGCCTGAGTCCACCAGGTCAAGGCAGACAAAGAGGGGAGTTTGCCCTTTCCTGCCTCTGCAGAACAACCCTAGACTTACTTGGTGGTCTCCCATCAAAATACTAACTGGTCAACCCTGGTTAACATCTGAGATCTGACAAGATTAGGCCAGGTCAGGAAAAAACAGGCTCTATAGGTGCAGAATGGAGCTGCGGTGGCTCAAGTGGTTAAGACGCTGAACTGCAGGCTGCAAGGTCTGTAGCTCAGCAATTCGAGACCCGAGTGTGCCGCGTGACGGAGTGAGCTCCCGTCTCTGGCCCCAGCTCCTGCCAACCTAGCAGTTCGAAAGCAAGAAACTGCAAGTAGATCAATAGGTACTGCTTCGGTGGGAAGGTAACAGCGTTCCGTGCACCTTGGCGTTTAGTCATGCCGGCCACATGACCACGGAAACGTCTTTGGACAGCGCTGGCTCTTCGGCTTTGAAACAGAGATGAGCACCGCAACTCTAGAGTCGGATCCGACTGGCTTTCGAGCAAGGGAAACCTTTACCTTACCTTTACCTATGAGTGCAGAATCATTTGGTGTGGTTTTTTAAAAGAAAATAATGTTCCAAGACTTTCAAAGAGGGTTTAGAAGTATGTGGATGTTTTGAAACATGTATCTCACCAGGTGGCACAATAATGCTCTCAAGGCTGCTAATGATCTCAGGAAATGACAATCAGAAATCAAAGAAGAGACCTTTGCCTACAAAAAAAACCTGGTGCAATTTGGTCCACAACTACAAAAACACTTTCAAGCCAGCTGTTTCAAAAAATTACAGACCCCATAAAAAGAATATGAGCAGCAAAGTTAAAGCATTGACCTTGTCGTGCCAGATGTCCAAGAGAACATTTTTACCAATTACTTAAGGACAAGAAACATGGGGTGGGAGGGGGGACTACAATGGAAAAGGCCCCGCTCTTATTTCTCATGTTTACTAGAATTTTCAGAGACCACGAGGAGGTTGTACAGGATTTCCCTGTGCTGGGGGAGGGGCTGGGTTTCACTGGTCTATGTCCACCTCACCACACAAACACACACATGACCTGCATAGGCAGAATAAATTATGTAAAGCAAGCAAAACCTACTGCAGGCCCCAGTCAAACGGCAAAGTTGCCGCGGGAGAGGCACGGATGGTGGGCGGATTATCCGGGCGCGATCACACCCCAACATCTGGAAAGTGGAGCGCACCTGTGGCTTACCGCCGACAATGCGCCTTAAAAAACTAGTACCTCCAAGGTACTAGTAAACGTTTGCCACGGGCTGCCTCCAGACGCCCGTGGTGTGATCATGCTGGCACACGGCATTCCCCTCCGGTCCCTCGTTTACCCGCCGGCGCAGAGGGAAGGACCCGTGGTGTGCCGCCAGCACGTCTGATCGCGTAATCGCACATCAAACTGCGCCGGGGTAATTAGCCACGCCTTTCCCCCGCGATATCCGGCCTGTGTGACCGGGGCCGCAGATTAGCAAATGTATGCAGATAACACAATTCAAGCTTTAATCTAGTACTAATCTCCTTTTAATGCCCAGAGAAGTCAACCCAGTACAATATGTTGGCTGAACTGTCCTCTTTAGACACACACGAAACAGAAGTTCCACCATCGCGACAGGTACTGTGTTTGTCTGCTTGAAACGGCACACTGTTGCTCTGCAAAGCCTGACGTGGCTCCGGGTCATGATACTCCGGCCTCAGGCTGCCCATGTATTAATCATGCGGTGCCAGTCCTCTGTCAGCAGGCGATGAGGGTTTCGGCACACACAGCTCAAGGGTTCGTTCTTGAGTTATTCCCCTGAACCGGAACGGCCTAACAGTCGGCTCATGGAAGAAGCCTTGTTGGTGTTGGAGGGAGCGACTGGGCATGTCTGGACATTGGGGGGGGGGGCGCTGCAGCACGCTAAGTGTGTCCAGGTGTTACCTCCTTGAATAAGATGCCTCTCTGCGTGTTCACCTGGGAGCTGCCCTCTCTGACCCCTCCTCTCTTTCACTTTGACCTTTCCTTCCCTCTACTTCAGGGGTGTCGAACTCATTTGTTATGAGGGCCGGATCTGACATAAATAAGACCTTGTTGGGCCAGGGCCGTGTGTGTCATAACATGTAACACCAGGTAGCGGAGATATAAACTTGAGAAAGGACACAAAACACAAAGGTGGGTTTTTTTTTAACTTAAAATAAAAACGTGCTTAAAACATCAGCACTCTTGCAATATTTTGTTTATTGAACAGTGTCTGATAACTGACCCCTCTTGCTCTGAATTTATTGCATCAGAATGTCTGTGCTGTTGCAATCTTAACTCTGCTGTTCAGGTGTGTATCTGTAAGCTACGAACCTCCGATGACGTGACAGCAGCAGAACTGGAAGAAGAAGCAGAAGACAGCCAGTTCCACTGCGGGCCTGATAGAAACCCTCCGGGGGCCTGATCCGGCCCTCAAGCCACATGTTTCACACCCCTGCTCTACTTGGTCCTCCATGGAGACACATGTTTCTGCAGGTCTCACACACGATGCCGGTGTAGCTGGCCAGTTGTTACAGGGAAAGTACCCCTTAGATTAGGCTTCTCTCTCTCCTTTCGACTGCAGCCTGAATGTGAAACGGATCTACTGGAATAAATTTCAGTCTATCTTTCTTTGCAATATACTTCTTGGGAGATTTATTCACTGCACTATGATAGGCATTCTCGGCTATCTTCCCCAAGCGACTTTTCACAATCAGACTGTCAAGGAGGTCTAACGCGGAACACATTCTTGTGCGAGTTCGTCCAACATGGCACCCAATATCAGCTTCTGCCCTGGAATAGGCTTAAGCATTACCCATCGTCCCACCCCACAGCTCTAAGGAGGGCCAAATTAGGACCCACAGGGGACTGGCCACCACTGCCAGTCCGGGTATCTGGTGCTGCCCTGTCTCCCCTGCCGCTTCTTAAGTGTCTGAAGCAACCCGAGCTGCAGTGTTAGGAGAGTCTAGTAACAAATAAATATACGCTGCAAAAACCTTTTAACAAACTAATGTGTTCTATTTATGGTCATCATTTAGTAAAGTGCATAGTGTATCATTATTTCATCCTAGTCAGGTATAAATATTCATTACATTCAATAAGCAATACCATTCAGTACATACGGATTTGCTAACTACCAGACAATTTTGCATCAGTGTTTTAAAAGTCAAGCCCCAACGGGAGTTTCTAGAATTATAAACCCGCTTCTCCTTGCATGAAGTCTTCCAAAGAGGGGGACAGCTTTCTTAATAGTTGTATGGATGCTTTTTTGCCGGTCCTACAAAAGACACATTGTGCAGCTAACATTCATGGACGGAGTACTCCTGTCACTCTCAAAGTTGCATCAGTGTCACCAGACATTACCGGAAGAAGGGAATATATGGAATTGCCCCCCCCCCCCCAATTTTCATATGTTGTCATTGTGAACTTTTCTGTTTCAAAGTTCCAGTTCACACAAGGAAGCAGCAAAAGCAAAATGGGGGGGGGTTTGGCTTGGAACAGCAGGGATGATTGTTCCAAAACCTCTCTAATGATCAGCAGCCATGATGACCCCCATACCACGATCGATCACATGGATCCATTCTGCTAACAATGCCACCCTACCCCCACCCACCCCAGTGCAAGAAGCTTTTTGGAATCCAGTTCAACTGCTGCACCCTCCCAGAAAGAAATGTAGGAAGTGTTCTTTTGTTGGAGTGCTGACAGACATTGGTACTATGCAAGCACTGGAGAATTCTGTAACCGATAGCTGGAGTGCTGTAGACTTTAAGAGTGTTACGTGTTCCTCATGCCGGGACAGGCTTGTATAGTTCCCCTAACGGCACAGCTTGCATTCTTCATTAGTGAAAAGGAGCAAGAGTCCAGGAGCAACTTAATGACTAACAACATTTGTCGCAGGGCATGCACTTTCACTGCTCACTTCTTCAGATACAGCTAGAATGTGAGTCCATCTGTCCTTACATCTTGGAGAGTGAAGTGATTTCAGATGCCAAATGACAATAGCAGACATTAGTAATAAGAAACCTAGGTCTCGATTCAGTCCAGGAGGATGCATTGTCTTGAGCTTCATTATCAGTGGCAATTCAGCAGTCTCTCTTTCTAATCTCCCTTTGAAATTCCTTCATAAGAGAACTGCTACTCTTAGGTCAGCAACTGAATGCCCTGGAAGGTTAAAATGTTCCCCCACTGGTTTTTGAATGTTGTGGTTTCTAATAGCAATAGTAACAATAAGAGTCCAGTAGCGCCTTAAAGACTAACAAAGTTTGTGGCAGGCCACGAGCTTTTGTGAATCACTGTTCACTTCTTTAGACTTATTTCCATTTATTCTTTGCATCCTCCAGGACTGAATCCTCCTGGACCAAATCGAGACCTTGGTTCCCTGTCTCGTTACCACTGCTGATATCTCCATGCCTAATACCCCTCTGCATATCACACCTAGTACAATCAAGCCTGCTATTGCCATTCAGCATCTGAAGTCGTCTTTATAAAGTTTATACCTCTGGTACCTCGTGTTACATTTTATGGCACACATAGCCCGACCTGACAAAGAGAAATTTATGTCAGATCCGGCCCTCATAACAAATGAGTTTGACATCTCTGCTCTATAGCATTATATCTTGCTGAGGTTCCCCCAGGCTCCACCGCCAAATCTCCCGGAATTTCCCAATGTAGAGTTGGCAACCCTAAACCATGTCCACAAGTTACACTGATCTAATATATTTCTTACCAGTATGGAAATAATCCCTTTATGTTTCTCTTCCACTAGATCACAAATTATCTTGTTGTTGAAATACGGAATTGGCTCCCACTGGAATTAGAAGCAAAAGATCAAGGATTTTTTAAAATGTGCACAAATAGAACTTTATGCAAAACCAGCCATACCTTTGACTTGAGTACAGAAGAAGGCTTCGCTTATCGGCACGGCTAAGACCTTCAATCCATTGGGTAGTTTAAGACCGAAGCTCGGCTCAGGAAGGAGGGCTCCAGAGCAAGCTAATTTATGCAGTAGCCAGATCGCTCGCTCACAACTTTAATGCCAGTAGCTCATAAAGTAGAATTTTTGCTCACAGGACTTCACAGCTTAGAGGGAGCGTTGGCTACAACATCAAGAAAAGTTCTGACAAAGCCAGGAGAGGCAGGCATTTGGTTTTAAGAGCTGGAAAAGGCTTCTGACCAGTATCATTCCCTGAAGGTGGGAGATGATTTTTTTTTAATAAATCAAACCTGGCTTGAAAGATTATTGCTCATGGTGGAGATGCATTTTTCAGTTTCACCTCAGCTAAACAGATTGGGCAAGTTTGTTTCAAAAAACCTGCAGGACCCGTTTAAGTCGAGGCCCCAGGAGGACCAAAGAGCATCTGGCAGGGGGTACTCTCTCAGACCACTTCCTATTCTCTCAAAAACAATTTCCATCGTAAAGTATTTGCTTTGCATGCATGGAGCCATCCAGGGCTTTTTTTGTAGAAAAAGCCCAACAGGAACTCATTAGCATAATAGGCCACACCCAACAGCAGAGACTTATTAGCATATTAAGCCACACCATGACAGCACAACTCATTCGCATATTAGGCCACACTCCTATGTTGCCAGAAGTGTGGTCATCCAGCCACACCCACCTTTTGCTTCTTATTCTGTTTACCTTGTTTGTTGTCCAAACCCAGGGCTTTTTTTGGAGCAGGAACCCCTTTGCATGTTAGGCCACACACCCCTAAGGTAGCCAATCCTAATGAGTTCCTGCTGTTGGGTGTGGCCTATTATGCTAATGAGTTCCTGCTGGGCGTGGCCAACTCGGGAGCCAGCCGGAACTCCGTTCCTGTGCGTTCCTGCCCAAAAATAGCCCTGGAGCCATCTAACCCCACGCTGTCCACTCTGACAGCAGCCCTCCAAGAAAGGCCTTCCCCCAACACTTGCTGCCTGAAATCCTTTAGCGGAAGGTTCCTGGGATTGAACTTGGGCTCTCCCGCATGCAAAACAGGCACTCTGCCACTGACCTACAGCCCTTCCACCCCTCCAGCGGGAGATGCCAGCCTCCAGGTGGGACCTGGGGAATCCCCCCGAATTACAGCTCATCTCCAGACTGCAGAGGTCAGTTCCCCAGGAGAAAATGGCTGCTTTGGAGGCTGGACTCTATGGCCTTGTGCCCCACCGAGGTCCCTGTCCTCCCCGGGCTCCATCCCCAAATCTCCAGGAGTTTCCCCACCTGGAACTGGCAACCCAACCCCCTGCCAGTGGCCAGGGGGAAGGGGGCAGCTCTGCCTCCAGCCATTTTCTTTTCCACTGAAAGGCGTGGCCCACCAAATCACTCAAACCTGGGCAGCCAGGTGACCATTCTGCAGGGGATCCAAAGCGAGGGAAGCGGATTGGGGGCAGCGGGGGGCCTTACCTCTACGCCCTCCAGCTTGTACTCTTCTTGCTCCGCCTTCAAGGTCATCTCTATCAGCAGCTGCTGGAGCTTCTCGTTGCAATAGTTGATGCAGAACTGCTCAAAGCTTGTGAAAATGTCAACAGCAGAACGTCACTGGAAACACTGGTCCAAGTCTCCAAATCAGCAGCCCAGCAGGTCAACTTGGGGATGGAGCGTCAAATCCTCCCGACCCCACAAAACCCTTTGCATTGGAAATCGCATGCAATCCAAGCCAATCACAACCCAGCCCCAGGAGACACTGCCACCCATTGAAGCACAGCTCCACACAGCTGAACACACGAAGCAGCCTTTGACTGAACCAGTCCCTTCTCCTGTCTAGCTCGGCATAATCGCCTCTGACTGGCGGGGGGGGGGGTCCTCCGGCAGAGAAACGTCTTTCCTGGCAGCTGGGAGCATTCAACCAGCAACTGAACCTGGGCCCTTCTCTATGAACCTGGGCCTGTAGCTACAGTGGGGGGCATCTCGGGGCTAGGCCCCCGACTTGCTGGCAAGGCCCCCTGACTTCCCACCCAGCCCAGGGCGCCACGGCCTTCTCCCCTGGATTGATTTGATTAGCCGGTGCCCCCTAAGAAATTTAAATGCCCCTCCCTGACTTTAAAAATCTTGGCTACGGGCCCGATGCAGAGCAGAAAACGTACTCATTCACCTTCCCGACAGAATAGGTACAGCACAGTCCCTGTTTGTTTAGAGACCTCCAAATATCACAGGAGCAGTGTTCCCTCTAAGCTGAGCTAGCGTGAGCTAGCTCACCGTCTTTTAGCCTCCAGCTCACACATTTCTGTCTCCGCTCAAGGAAGGAGGGCTCCAGAGCAAACTAATCGATACACCAGCCAAATTGTCAGTCGCTCACCAAGTAGGATTTCTGCTCACAGGACTCCACAGCTTAGAGGGAGCCTTGCCTATGCATTGAGTTTCCAACTCCACTCACCTGTTTGTCTCAAAGACTTCAAAGCCATAGATGTCAAGCAGGCCGATGACGGTTTTCCGGGTGGGATCCTGCCAAGCAAATAGACAGTCAGCACTGGGCGAGGGGCGAGCTTGGAGGCTAGAGGAATCATTGAGGAATCTTTTTTATTGAATTTTTATAAATTGACTGTTCTATTCAGTGTTGTAACCACCCTGAGCCTGTATCCCAGGGGATGGTGGGATATAATAAATAAATAAATAAATAAATAAATAAATGAGCCCATGAGCACCTTAAAAGACTAACAACATTTGTGGCAGGGTGTGAGCTTTCGTGAGTCATAGAATCATAGAATGTTAAGGAGTTGGAAGGGACCCTGCAGGTCATCTAGTCCAACCCCCTGCACTCTGCAGGAGCGCAGCCGAAAGATAGCCCTACAACACACCCGAAAGATGGCCGTCCAGCCTCCGCTGGAAAACGTCCAGCGAAAGAGCCTCCGCCACCTCTCGAGGCAGACTGTTCCACTGCTCAACCACTCTTAGAATCATAGAATGTTAAGAGTTTGAAGGGACCTTGCAGGTCATCCCATGTGTATTCTTTTAATCCATTTCCCTTTGAAATTGATCCCACACCAAGGAATTCCCGTGTTCCAGGCACCCAACTGGTGTGTGTTGTTCCCCCCCCCACGTGACGTCATCCTTATTCGCACACAAACTATTAACAACCTGTTCTTTCCACACTCAAACAACAACAACAACAACCCCACTTTATTTTAAATCTGTTAAAAAACAGTATATCCTGAGCAGGATGCTATAGGCAGCAGCAATTGCAAGACTTTGACGAAGAATGATTCCATTACTATTTTCATTTTTTGATAACCGCAAGAGGCCAGTCCCTAGCAACAATTAGCATAACAAAAGAGAATTGCCTGCCTTTTAGACAGACCGGACGGGATCGTCAGAGGCTCTGCAATTACAAGAAGGTTTTTAAAAAGGCCAACCTAGCAGTTTGAAAGCAAGAAATTGCAAGTAGATAAACAGGTACCGCCGAGTGCCGCCTGACGGAGTGAGCTCCCGTCTCTGGCCCCAGCTCCTGCCAGCCTAGCAGTTCGAAGGCAAGAAATTGCAAGTAGATAAACAGGTACCACTTCGGTGGGAAGGTAACAGCGTTCCATGCACCTCAGCATCTACTCATGCCAGCCACATGACCACAGAGAAGTCTTCTGATAGCGCTGGCTCTTCGGCTTGGAAACGGAGATGAGCACCGCATCCCTAGAGTCAGATTCAACCGGCTTTTGAGCAAGCAAAACCTTTACCTTTATTCAGGGCTATTTTTGGGCAGGAACGTACAGGAACGGAGTTCCGGCTGGCTCCTGAGTTGGCCACGCCCAGCAGGTATTCATTAGCATAATAGGCCACACCCAACAGCAGAAACTCATTAGGATTGGCTACATTAGGGGTGTGTGGCCTAACATGCAAAGGGTTCCTGCTACAAAAAAAGCCCTGGGTTTTGACAACAAACAAGGTCAACAGAATAAGAAGCAAAAGGTGGGCATGGCTGGATGACCACACTTCTGGTGACATGGGGGTGTGGCCTAATATGCTAATGTGCTGTGCTGTCAGGGGTGTGGCCTACTATGCTAATGAGTTCCTGCTGGTGGGTGTGGCCTGTTATGCTGATGAGTTCCTGCTGGGCTTTTTCTACAAAAAGAGCCCTGCTACTTAAATTGAAGCAGAACAAAACCTTTGACAGAGCAAACTAAAAAAGAAGCGCAGAATGGAACAAGTGGCACCTGCCCAGTCCAGGAAACAGCAAGAACCAACCTTATTCGCTAGAGACTCATTGATTTTGTTAACCAGCCAAGTAAACATCCGTCCATATATTGCCTTCGCCACGGCATCTCGAGCGTAATAGGCCAAATCCACATTCAGTGGGCTCAAAACCTTCAGGGAGGGGGGAGGAAAATACAACAAGTAAACACACATCTGAATTTGAAATTTCCTGTCTCTGCAGCTGGGTAGAGAAGAACACAGCCCATTGTACCTCCTCAAAGCGAGCCTCAATTTTCCTGTTCGTCAGAGCTTCTTGTAGAATGGATAGGTGGACACCCAAGAGCTAGAATGAGAGAGAAGCGATACCTTCAGCAGCAATGCAACAGGAGCGGTCTTCTCAAGGCTGGAAGCGTTTGTGGATTATACAGCATACGTTCTGTGTTGTGTTCCCATTGATATTTATTTATTTATTTATTATATTTATAACTCGCCCTCCCCGCAAACGGGCTCAGGGCGGCTCACATTGCCTGGCACAATGTGCCAAGATTCATATACAGTTAAAACATTTAAAACTTAACATTTAACACTGTTAAAGCATTTAAAACATGTAAACAATCGGCAATTGCCGAATAAAGTGCACTCAGTAATTAGCAACCAAGATGGCGTGTCGTGTCATTGAATTTCAATATTCTTATCCCACCGTTCCTTCTATTATTAGATCTCCAAGGCAGTGTACCGTCAATGTACTGGATCCTACGCATCTATTCCACTAACAGTAGCACTTCCCATTTCTTTATCATTTTTATGTGAGAACAAGGCCACATCCACATGGGTTACGGACGGTCATAGGCAGTGTTCCCTCATTTTTTTTAAAAAAAAAATTATTCATTTTTTTAAACCACACAATTACAACAATATTTGACACAAAGAACAGTTACCAGCTCGCTTAAGCAGTTTTCCCCCTGGTAGTTTAAGAGAATAAGTAACCTTTACAAATGCACATAATACAACCACTTAAAGCCTGCATCAAACACAGAACAGTTAAAAGAACAGCAACTTTTTGTATAACGGGTTTTTTGGGATTGTCTCACTATCTTCTAGATGACTAATGATAGGAAACCATACTGCCTGAAACGACTTTTGGTACTTTTCTGACTGCACAGCTGAAGAATTACATGAAGTGCACCCGTGTATAAAGCATTCTCTGATCTTCCTTTGCCAGCAGGGCTCTTTTTGTAGAAAAAGCCCAGCAGGAACTCATTAGCATAATAGGTCACACCCAACAGCAAAACTCATTAGCATATACGCCACACCCCGACAGCACCACTCATTAGCACATTAGGCCACACCCCCATGTTACCAGAAGTGTGGTCATCCAGCCACACCCACGTTTCACTTCTTATTCTGTTTACCTTGTTTGTTGTCAAAACCCAGGGCCTTTTTTTTGTAGCAGGAACCCCTTTGCTTGTTAGGCCACACACCCCTAATGTAGCCAATCCTAATGAGTTTCTGCTGTTGGGTGTGGCCTATTATGCTAATGAGTTCCTGCTGGGCGTGGCCAACTCAGGAGCCAGCCGGAACTCAATTCCTGTGCGTTCCTGCCCAAAAATAGCCCTGTTTGCCAGCATGTTAACGTGGGAACATATTTTTGTTTGCATTTTTGTGCAATCGTTATTTTTGCCAACATCAGTAAAGTCAACAGTAATGTTTCTGAGCTTTTTCTACTTACAGACATACGCCATGTCTCCAGAAAGATGGAATCTAGAGTCTGTTATTAGCGCAATTTGTTGAATTATCAGCATCCAGTAGCCTTTTAATTGTGGGCAGGACCACCAGCAATGCACAAAGTCCGCTATAGCACCGCAGTTTTTCCAGCATTTATTTGAAATCTTTGGGTTTATTTTATGTAGAACTGCTGAATGAGGTAAATCTAATGCTAAAAATATTGGAAGTGTTACTAGGTGAAGACCAAATAGAGTTCCATTGATCCTCTGTGAATGTCTTTTGACAGTCTAGCTGCCATTGTTGTTGAGACTTTAGGGCGTTAACTGAACATGGAATTGCAATAGAAGAACCCCACGCCAGGCAGTGTTCCCCCTAAGCTGAGTTAGTGTGAGCTAGCTCACAGTTTTTTAGCCTCCGGCTCACACATTTTTGTCTTAGCTCCAGAAGGAGGGCTCCAGAGCAACCTAATTTAGGCAGCAGCCAAATCGCTCGCTCACAACTTCAATGCCAGTAGCTCACAAAGTAGAATTTTTGCTCACAAGACTCCACAGCTTAGAGAGAGCATTGGTCATAGGGTTGTATCTTACCAACTTTTTCAGTGGTGGAAGAAGGAAGAAGGAGACCTCACCAAAAAGGCTATGCTGGGGATTGTGGCACCTGTCTGGACAAAAGCCAGACGGGACAGTGAATACAGTGAGAGATCGAGTGGCAAAGCCGCCCGGATACCACCGGTTGAATGCAATAGAGGCTGTACATGACGATTAACACACGGAGTGCTGAACTAACTCCCCCCCAAAAAAAATCAGCTCAAAATCCGCCTCCCCCCCCCTCAGGTGGGTACCTTGGAGATCCATTTGATCTGGGTGCCGTTGGTGATGATGGCGTGGCCGTTGCTGTCCTCCTCGAATTGGATGTTGCCCAGGTGGAGGACACTCCCAATGATTCCAAAGAGGTTCTGTTGTCAAAGAGACACGACAGCTGTAAAGCCAACGATGGCTGCCTGAAGGTATTGCCCCGACTCTGTGTGTTCGAGACAGTCCACAAGACTTCAAATTGTGCCCGGGGGGGGGGGAACGCTAGGCTTCTCTGCCTTCAAGCGTCATATAACATTTATTGTTCTCCTGCTAGGCACGGAAGAGGAAATATCCAGATCACTGAAACTCCCTCCAAGGGAGAAGGAGAGAAGAAGCATCAAGGACAAGCTCGGGCAGGGGCAGACCAGCTCCGTAACTTCATTTCAATGCTTTCTAAAACTCTTTTCTTTTTGCTTCAGTTATACCTCACTTCCCCCCCCCCCCAATGGGGACCCCTAGGAAGCTGACATAATTCTCCTCTCCTCTGCCTCTTCACTGGCCCCTTTCTGCACCCTGCATCTTGCCTCGGTTTTCTGAGCGCACCCTGTTCTTCCATTCTGCATCCCCTCCCACTTTCACACCCAGTTCGTGTCAGGCAGGGCTCTTTTTGTAGAAAAAGTCCAGCAGGAACTCATTAGCATAATAGGCCACACCCAACACCAGAAACTCATTAGCAATATAGGCCACACCCCTGCCAGCACTGCTCATTAGCACATTAGGCCGCACCCCCATGTTACCAGAAGTGTGGTCATCCAGCCACACCCACCTTTTGCTTCTTATTCTGTTTACCTTGTTTGTGGTCAAAACCCAGGGCCTTTTTTTGTAGCAGGAACTCCTTTGCATGTTAGGCCACACACCCCTAATGTAGCCAATCCTAATGAGTTTCTGCTGTTGGGTGTGGCCTGTTATGCTAATGAGTTCCTGCTGGGCGTGGCCAACTTGGTAACCAGCCGGAACTCCGTTCCTGTGCGTTCCTGCCCAAAAATAGCCCTGGCAGGGCTTTTCCTCATTTCTGCATTTGTTTTACAGGAGTCTGCATTCAGACCGCTTCCAGCACACTGTGGCCCCATAGCTACCGAAACTCTTTTTCCTGCGGATTCTTTGTTCTCATCCACTTTCGAATTGCTAATCCCAGGGGTCATTTCGTAGAAAAAGAGGTGCAGGAGCTCATTAGCATAACTCATTAGCATAACTCATTTGCATATGCCACACCCCCTGACATCACCGGAAGCGTGTCAGAAGGTAACACCCACCGCTCAGGTTTCACTGGACTGTTTTGGATTGCTAGCTATTGGGGGGGAGAACATGCAGATCTGTCCTCGCCGAGGAGGGAGAGCTTGTACCTGAATAAAACTTGGCCTTAAAGGTGCCACTGGACTGCTTTGGACCGGGGGGCCGGGGGGGGGCTCTGCAGCTTACCTGGCTGTTTCTTGCTCTGACGGAGGGCTGCTGGGAGCAGGGGGTGGGGCTTGTTGCCTGTGCCCGCCCCCTGGGCTCTTCACTGCTGGAGCTCCGCTCCTGTGCGCTCCAGCAGGAAACGACCCCTGGCTAATCCTTTCTAAAGTAGAATTGTTTCTGTGGGTATTTGCTGCCCACTGCCCTCTCCTGTTTCCGCCTCTCTCTCTTCAGGTTGATGCTCCCTCCCCTGTTCTGTTTTATTTCCCTCCTTCTCCAAAGACAAAAGAGGACATGTCCTCTTGCTCAGGCAAACTTTTAAAAAAAGCCAGAGAGGGCATAAGAAGGAAATCAGAACATATAAAGGATTAGGGGATTCCCTGCTCCCAAATGTGTCAGTCTTGCATGTGGGGGTCTGGATTTCCCCCTCCCTTCTCTTTCTTTTTGCATAATCACGAAGGGAGGGAGGGAGGGAGGGAGGAGTTGGTAGCCAGTTAGTTCAAAAATTGCAGATTTTGCATACAGAAGACACAAATAAATAAACCGAAGGGGGGGAATGCATGCCCTTAAGGCTTGACTCCTTGGATTCTCCGGAGCAAGCTGTCAGTGCAAAAAGGGCCACTATTTGCTTTCCTTCATACCTGGATATCTCTCTCTGCAAAATCAATGACGGCGAAAGCTTTGCGGACCATCCGCCAGTCGCTCCGGTCGTTGATGGAAGACACTTTGGCACAGTTCCCCTGCAGGAGGAAGAGGGGGTGGCGAAAGGATCCTTTACTGATCCACTGCTGCAGAGCTTGCAGAATGGGGGTGCTGGCCCATGGAACCCTGGGCTCACCCCCCCAGGGCCAGTCCTATGGTTGCCAACCTCCAGGTGGGGCCTGGGGTTCTCCCAGAATTTTTATAGCAGGAACTCCTTTGCAGGAACTTCTCTCCAGCTACAGAGATCAGTTGCACTGGAGGAAATAGCTGCTTTAGAGGGTGGACTCCATGGAATACTTTATGGCCAGGGACCTGCATACCTGAGGGACCACATTTCCCCATATGTTCCCCAGAGAGCGCTGCGATCGGGGACCCAGAATCGGTTGGGTCCTCCCGAATATCAAGGAGGCAAGGTTAGCGACAACTAGGCCTTTCTCGGTGGCGGCTCCACTCTGGTGGAATGAGCTCCCGGAGGAGATCAGGGCCCTGCAGGACGTGTTGCAGTTCTGCAGCCCCTGTGAGACGGAGCTCTTCCGCCCGCCCTTTGGAGCCGCCACTGCTACTGACACCTGACAGCCTGTGAAGAGAGAGCCTGATCCGCCTGCATCCCCCAATTACTGCTTGACCTGATCGCCACGGATACCGGAAGAAGATCAAGGAGCTGACTGCATGATGAGGAATGAAGTGGTTTCAGCCACTGTGTGACCGAGTGATGGACCGGATGGGCCGTTGGCCTGATCCAGCAGGGCTTCTCTCACATTCTTAAGTCTGGGCCACGGCTTACCAAACACAGCCATATAGACCGAGGGGTGCGCAAAGGGTCACACAACCACCTGTACGAGATAAAGGTACTTCTGAGGATCACGCTCCAGCCCAAGCCCACGAAGCAAGTCTTCTTCCCCTCCTTCCAGGAACTGGTAGAAGACATGGAAGTTCCGTTCCCCGGGATTTTGGTGAACCACACGGGACTTCTCAATCAGGTAGCTGAGGATGTGCCCTCCGACGGGAGTCCCCTGGCAACAAAGCAAACAGAAGAACGGGGTTGGGGGGAGATGAAGAAAGAGGGCTCCCTTGCGACGATGGCAATGCCTACCAAGAGCAGGGGCTGACTGGCCTTCTTTAACACGGGGCTCAAATGCACAACACGTCCCACATGTGTGGGGTCATGGATGTGCGACCGGACTCTCCATTAGACATCAGAGGGACGCACCTTCAACCAAGGGTCCCCAGGCCTTTTGAGCCTGCGGGCACCTTTGGAATTCTGAGACACGGTGGTGGTGGGTGCAGCCACAAAATGGCTGCCGCAGGAGGCAAAACCGGCCACAAAATGGCTGCCACAGCTTATCTTCAGTCACACTGTGAAGATTCTTTTTTGGTTTTTTTTTGGGGTGTGTGTGTGTGTGCATGAGCAGTCGGGTTAGAACAGATAAAAGGAAGTCCTTCTTCACCCAAAGAGTGATGAACACACGGAATTCACTGCCACAGGAGGTGGTGGCGGCTACAAGCATGGACGGCTTCAAGAGGGAATTAGGTAAGCATATGGAGCAGAGGTCCATCAGTGGCTATAGCCACAAAGTATAGATAGGGGCTCTGGGGCAAGGGGTGCTCTGTCATCTTGGTGCTTGGGGAGTGCAATAGTGGGAGGGCTCCTGGAGTTCTGGCCCCACTGATGGAACCTGGTATTTTTGGCCATTGAGTGACAGAATGTTGGACTGGATGGGGCTATTGGCCTGATCCAACACTGGCTTCTCTTATGTTCTTATAGGAACTCTCGGTCTGGGGCCAAGTGATGTTCTGTATTCTTGGTGCTTTGGGGGGGGGGCAACAGCGGGAGGGCTTCTAGTGTCCTGGCCCCACTACTGGGCCTTCTGGTGGCACCTGGTATTTCTGGCCACTGTGTGACACAGAGTGTTGGACTGGATGGACCTTTGGCCTGATCCAACATTGGCTTCTCTTATGTTCTTATAGGAACTCTCGGTCTGGGGCCAAGTGATGCTCTGTATTCTTGGTGCTTGGGGGGGTCAACAGTGCGAGGGCGTCTAGTGTCCTGGTCCCACTGCTGGACCTCCTGATGGCACCTGGTACTTCTGGCCACTGTGTGACACAGAGTGTTGGACTGGATGCGCCACTGGCCTGATCCAGCATTGGCTTCACCTTCAGGCCCCACGCTTTAAACAGTGCTTCTTCACTCACCACTGTGAGGGACTGCTGTGGGTGGGGGGAGCTTCCGATTTCCTCCCCCCCCCCCGTTTTTGCCAGCAGAAGGGGCAGCCAGCGTGGGGGGGGGGTATTCAAATGGCCAGAGAGGCATCTTCACATGAAGGAAGATTTGACACAGATTCCTGAGAGGCATTTTCTTATTCTCAAGAGACCACCACCACCAGTGGTCCCTCTAAGCTGAGTTAGCGTGAGCTGGCTCCAGAGCATTATGAAGCAGCCAAATTGCTCGCTCACAACTTCAATGCCAGGAGCTCACAAAGTAGTACTTTTGCTCACAAGACTCCACAGGTTAGAGGGAGCATTGCCCACCCCCACACTTCCTGTACCTTGAAATCAAACTGGATGTCCATGTACTTCCCAAATCTGCTTGAGTTGTCGTTGCACAGAGTTTTTGCGTTTCCAAAAGCCTGGAGGGGGAAAAAAATAAACACACCTCAGAAGAAAGCCATTTTGGTATGCCGTGCTTATCGTTTGGGATTGTTTTTTTCCTTTGTTTTTTGGATTCCGAGGCATGTTTGCTGTTTTGTCTTTTTGAATTCTTACGCACGTCTTTCTAATTTTCTTCCTGGTTTTCATTACTGCCTTATTTGTTTATTTAATTCATTGGTACCCTACCTTTTGCCCCTTTGGGGACCCAAGGTGGCCCGCCTCATTCTCCTCTCCTCCCTTTTACTTCACAACAACCCTGTGAAGTAGGTTAGGCTGGCCCAAGGTCACCCAGCAAGCTTCCATGATACAAATGTGCATTCGAACCTGGGTCTCTCCGATATTAGTTCAACACTCTTAACCACAACACCAAGGGTTGCCAAGTCCAGGTTGGGAAACTCCTGGAGATTTGGGGCTGGAGGCTGGGGAGGACAGGGACCTCAGTGAGGTACGATGCCATAACCACCCTCCAAAGCATCCATTTTCTCCCAAGAAGCTGATCTCTGCAGTTTGGAGATGAGCTGTCATTCCAGGGGATCCCCAGGTCTCACCTGGAGGTTGGCATCCCCAAGTGATCTGACCTGGTTTTTATTCACCAGTTTTTCTTCCTTCCCTTCCATCCTTCTTCTCCTTTCCTCCCACTTCTGCATTTCAAATAGTAAAGGAACTTCAAATAGTAAAGGTAAAGGTCTCCCTTGCTCGAAAGCCAGTCGAATCCGACTCTAGGGTTGTGGTGCTCATCTCCGCTTCAAAGCCGAAGAGCCAGCGCTGTCCGAAGACGTTTCTGCGGTCATGTGGGCGGCATGACTAAACACCAAGGCGCACGGAATGCTGTGACCTTCCCACCGAAGTGGTACCTATTGATCTACTTGCAATTTCTTGCTTTCGAACTGCTAGGTTGGCAGGAGCTGGAACTAGAGACGGGAGCTCACTCCGTCATGCGGCACACTCGGGTCTCGAACTGCTAAACTACTGACCTTCCACGGCCTGCAGTTCAGCGTCTTAACCACTTGAGCCACCGCAGCTCCTTTCGGAACTTCAAATACTGTTCCCTTTATCCAGCCAAAGGAGCTTGCCCTCAAATGCTGGATGCCAGGGTCATCGAATTTTGCAGATAAACTGAAGGTGCGCATAATGCATAAAAATCGACATGTGCAATTCCCAGAACAAGAAGTTAGGCCTCCTCAGGACAGAAGATCCCTGCTGGCCCTGAGGAACTGTCCATACAGTTCAGTATCCTGTTTCCCAATGCCCCCCCCCACTGGCAACCCAAAGTGAGGGCGAATCTCGCCCCCCTTCCATGGGAAGAGC
>NW_015167526.1:772861-781225 GCF_001447785.1 Gekko japonicus
AGAGCGGCTGCTGCCCTTCTGAATAGAAGAAGGTTCCTTTTCGCCATCACGGTCTGTAGCCATGGAAGGGGAAATCTCCGTCATCTTTATGAAATTTTTAGCCCTGTTAAAACAGAACACTGGGGGGGGGGAGCAGTGTTCCCTCTACGCTGGGTTAGTGTGAGCTAGCTCACAGTTTTTTTAGCCTCCGGCTCACACACTTTTGTCTCCGCTCAGGAAGGGATGGCTCCAGAGCAAACTGATTTACACAGCAGCCAAATCGCTCGCTCACAACTTCAATGCCAGGAGCTCAGTAGACTTGAATTTTTGCTCACAGGACTCCACAGCTTAGAGGGAGCATTTGGGGGGGAGAGAAGGGGACAGCTCGTCTACCAGCACTGTAGTGAAACTCCAACAAACACCAAGTACAGAGTAATTATTCTACGGACTATAAAGGGGAAAAAAATAACCAAACCTCTTGCCGTGAATTTCAGTGATAGGATAAATCGGCAGACGAGATGTGCTAACAAGATTCTGCACATCAAGTCAAATCTGCTTCTGCAGGTTTGCACACACACGAAGCTGCCTTTGCTGTCGTGGTTAAGTGCGCGGACTCTAATCTGGGAGATCCGGGTTTGATTCCCCACTCCTCCACTTGCAGCTGCTGGATGACCTTGGGCAAGCCAGAGTTCTGTCAGAGCTGTTCTCTCAAGGACAGTTCTGGAAAGAGCTCTCTCGGCCCCACTTACCTCAGAGGGTGTCTGTTGTGGGGAAGGGAAGGAGAAGGAGTTTGTAAGCCACTCTGAGACTCCTTTGGGTAGTGAAGGGCGGTGTATAAATCCAATCTTTCTTCTTTTTTGTACACTAGAGAGCCAGTTTGGTGTAGTGGTTAGGAGCGCGGACTCTCATCTGAGAGAACCGGGTTTGATTCCCCACTCCTCCACTTGCAGCCTTCTTATACCAAATCAGGACCAGAGGTCATTTCAGGGGGGATCGCGGGGGATCGCAGTTCCCCCGGGTGAGGTACGGAGCGGGGCACATGACGAAGCCCCGCCCCCTGCTTCCGGCCACACCCGCTTCCGGCCCTCATTCAGCCAGGAGGAGGCAGGAGAAGAGGGAAGATAAATTCTTCCCTGCCTCTCCCCACCCCTGCCTGCCTGGGGCCAGGGAGATGCCTTCGCGGGGCTTCCTTGCACTCCCGCCAGCCTTGCAGGTCCACCGCCAGGCCCCTCATGGGGCTCGGCAGTGGAGATGCAATGCCGGCGGCGGCGGCCGGGACCATTGGGGGCGGGGTGTGTGGCCTTATGACACACATCCGGTGATGTCAGGGGGTGTGGCCTTATGACACACTTCCGGTGATGTCAGGGGATGTGGCATATGCTAATGAGTTATGCTAATGAGTTCCCCTAGCTCTTTTTCTACGAAACGACCCCTAATCAGGACACTGGTCCACCAAGGTCAGTGTTGTCTACTCAGACTGGCAGCCGCTCTCCAGGCTCCCGGGCAGAGGTCTTTCAGGTCACCTCCTGGAGATGTGGGGGGCTGAACGTGGGACCTTCTGCATGCCAAGCAGATGCTCGGCCATTGAGCCACAGCCTATGATGCTGCCGTGTGGATGCTGGCTGGGTACATGAAAGTCCCGGCAATCGTTCTGAACACCCCCCCACACTTCCCATGTCGCTCTTGTCTTTACCTCCAGCACGGGATTGGAGAGGAGCAAGCGGTCCCGGACAATCTGCAGCTGCTCCGTCGTGGGACAAGTCACGGCAAAGTACTGCAGAATCTTCTTGGAGGCCTCTGTCTTCCCAGCGCCGCTCTCCCCAGAGATCAGGATGAAGTGGTTGTTGTTCTCCGTGCACATGACCCGGTAGGCATTGTCAGCTATGGCATAGCTGGAGAAGAGAGACAGATTCAGTGGGAAGACACAGGCTATCTTAGTCAAACTGAGAGCCAGTTTGCTGTCGTGGTTAAGTGCGCGGACTCTAATCTGGGAGAACCGGGTTTGATTCCCCCACTCCTCCATTTGCAGCTGCTGGATGGCCTTGGGCAAGCTGTAGTTCTATCAGAGCTGTTCTCTCAAGGGCAGCTCTGCTCTCTCAGCCCCGCCTACCTCGCAGGGTGTCTGTTGTGGGGAGGGGAAGGGAAAGAAGTTTGTAAGCCACTCTGAGATTCCGAGTGAAGGGTGGGGTATAAATCCAATCTCTTCTTCTTCATGCCAAAGTTTCATAACTTGAGAGTATTAACTTTATCTGCCTTGGGGAAAACCTAGGGATGCCGGCCTCCAGGTGGGACCTGGGGATCCCCCAGAATAACAGCTCTTCTCCATACTATAGAGTTCAGTTCCCCTGGAGAAAAGGGATGCTTGGGAGGGTGGACTCTGTCCCATTGTGCCCCACTGAGGTCCCTGTCTTCCCCAGTCTCCATCACCAAATCTCCAGGAGTTTCCCAAACTAGAACTGGAAACTCTAGAAAACCCCCATGGTCTTTCTCAGTCATGGCACCAAAGCCCCGGAACTCTCTTCCCCCCATGGATATTTGCTGGCCCCTCCTGTTGTCATCTTCGACCTTCAGGAGAAGACTTTTCTGTTTAATTCTGCATTCCCTCAGCGATCCCCCCTTCCTAATGTTTTAATTGAAGAAGAAGAAGAAGAAGAAGAAGAGATTGGATTTATACCCCGCCCTTCACTACCCAAAGGAGTCTCCGAGCGGCTTACAAACTCCTTTCCCTTCCCCACAACAGACACCCTGTGAGGTAGGCAGGGCTGAGAGAGCGCTGAAAGAAACTGCTCTTATTCAAGGACAGCTCTTATCAGAACTACGGCTTGCCCAACGTCATCCAGCCAGGTGCAAGTGGAGGAGTGGGGAATCAAACCCGGTTCTCCCGGATTAGAGTCCGCGCACTTAACCGCTACACCAAACTGGCTCTCAATTTGCTGTTTTAATGTCTTTGTACATGTTTCAACCAGTGTTCCCTCTAAGCTGAGTTAGCGTGAGCTAGCTCACAGTTTTTGAGCCTCCGGCTCACACATTTTTGTCCTAGCTCAGGAAGGAGGGCTCCAGAGCAAACTAATTTGTGCAGTAGCCAAATAGCTCACTCACAACTTAAATGCCAGTAGCTAACAAAGTAGAATTTTTTGCTCACAAGGCTCCACAGCTTAGAGGGAGCATTGGTTTCAACTCTGTTTTTAATCTTTTGAATGATCTGTGTTTGGGGGAGTTGATTTTCATCTCGGAGGGCACCTTCTGGGCTACAAACAAGTTGCAGAGTCCTTAGCCTGGATGTGCACGATGACCCTCCGCTTCAAACCGCCTTCAGGAAAACAACTACAACCCACCCACCCCTTATCCCTCAGTGGGACAACAGAATATAGAAAGGCAGTTGGGGGTTCTGCTTACAGGTGTGGTGGCAGCTCAAAGAAGTTGACCCCTTTGTATTGTTCCATCTGCTTGACCGCGTAGATGTCCAGTTCTTTGTACGGATTCACAGACACCAAGAGGGTGCCGATGTACGTCTGCAGGAAAACGAGAGGCGTTAAAACATCCAGACCGAAACAGGCAAACCAGAGGGGCCCGTAGGAAACATCACCAGATCGGAATTTGTGATGAAAAAGGATACATGATTTATTTTTAAAACAAGGTAAGACCGGGCAACCAAGGTGCTACTGAACTGGCATCTAGCTGCTTTAGCAAAAAAAACCCTGATAACCTCACTCATCACTAAAGAGGAGAGACCAGCTGTCTTTCTCAGAGGATGTCAGGGGCTGCTGGGCGCCAGAACAACTGTTCATGTGACGTGAACCCCCTCACACTATGGCTGCAGCACTTCCTACACCCCAGTTTTAGCTCCAGCTTTCCCCCTACCCTGCAAGGGGCCCCAATCCAACCTAATGGCTGTTCTCACAGTCTATCACCTACCAGCCTCCTTTTCTCAGAAACAAGAATCCAAAGCAATACCATCATCAGTAGATGCCAACCTCCAGGTGATGCCAAAAACGAGAGATCACGGGAGGAAGTGGAATTCCAAAAACAACGTCCGTGACAAAAACAATGAAGAGTCGATAAAGATGAGTTGCAAAAATGTTTACTGTAGTAATTCCATAGAAAATTGTCTTCTATTATCGCTCACACGCAACAAATACTGTGCAATGTAAACAATCCGTTTCACATTATTTGCTTTATCTGAGCGTGTAGCAATCCCAATTCTTATCAATTACTACTTATCAACCCTTGAAGGAAACATTCCATGTTGACTCTCTAATAACAGAATCCCCAAGGTCTTCACAATGTGAATTGGGATTGCTACACGCTCAGATAAAACAAACGTTGTGACACGAATTGTTTACATTGTGCAGTATTCGTTGCGTGCGAGCGATCGCAGAAGAAAATTCTCTACAGAATTACTACAGTAAATGTTCTTGCAACTTATCTTTATTGACGACTCGTTATTTTTGTCACGGATGTTGCTTTTGGATCTCAACTTCTAGGTGATGGCTGAAGATCTCTTGGGATGACAACTGATCTCCTAGTGACAGAAACCAGTCCCCCTGGAGAAAATGGCTGCTTTTGCAGGAAGACTCTATGGTATCGTACCCCACTGAAGTCCCCCCTCCCCAACCCCCCCCCTCCTCAGGCGCTACCCCCCAATGTCTCCAAGTATTCTCCAGCTTCCAGCTGGCTACCCTGTAACACAGACAAGCATCGCAATCTGCAGTTACATAGATGAGGTTCTCCCGGTATCTCTTGCGAAGGTTGTCCAGGAACGCAGATTCACTCGTGTGGGAATCCAGAAGGACAAAGTCTTGAACGCCGACTCGGTCCCGGGCGATCAGAGCCCCCTCCATGTTCAACTGGTTTGGCTTCGTCCACGGCGCGCGCTTCTACGAGTCAAAAGAAAACAACCCCTTCAGAGTTAAGGACTGCTCGGAGAGGAGCTTCTGTCTCTCCCTCCTCGCAACAGGCTGGTTCTCTGGCCAAACCACTGGCAGGGGGGGCACAGCAAAGATGGCACTGGTGCTCGGCAGGGGCTCGGCTGGTCCCAGCCATAAATGGCACACATAAATGGCATCCCCTCCTGGGCATCCCGCTGGGTCCAAGCAATGTCCAAAGGGCTGGGCCTGGACCTGGTTGCCAGCGATGCAGACCCAGGAGGGGACAAGTATACTGTACCTTGCTGGAGGTGCCAAAGCATCTTATTTATTTACAAAACGTATCTCCTGCCGCTCTGTCCTGACAAGGGGCATCAAGGCAGCTCATACTTTAAAAACACATATGATAGAACCACATTCTAAAACCACCAAAAGCAACCTCCTCCAAACCACAGATCATTAAAACAATCAAAAACAGAGTTTAAATATGTCCAAGACATTAAAACTGCAATTAGAACTTTGGTTAGGAAGGAGGGATCACTAAGAGCCAGTTTGGTGTCGTGGTTAAGTGCGTGGATTCTAATCTGGGAGAACCGGGTTTGATTCCCCCACTCCTCCGCATGCAGCTGCTGGATGACCTTGGGCAAGCCAGAGTTCTGTCAGAGCTGTTCTCTCGAGGACAGTCCTCGAAAGAGCTTTCTCAGCCCCACCTGCCTCACAGGGTGTCTGTTGTGGGGAGGGGAAGGGAAAGGAGTTTGTCAGCCGCTCTGAGACTCTGAGTGAAGGGTGGGGGATAAACCCAATCTCTTCCTCCTCTTCTTCCTCCTCTTCTGCTTCTTCCTCTTCCTCTTCTTCTTCTAAGGTAATGCCAAACGAATTTTTTTTAAAGTCTTCACCCGTTGGCGGAAGACAGCAAACAGAAGAGGGCGGAGAAATCTCCCTGGGGAGAAGAGAGTTCAAGAGCTCGGGTGCCATGACCGAGAAGGCCCCCTCCCAAGTGACCCCCACGCCTAATCTTAGAAGGTGGGAGCACTTGAAGCAGGGCCTCTGAAGATGACCGTAATGGTTGGGAAGGTTCATAAGGGGATAAGAGATCTTTCAGGTGTGTTGGTCCCAAACCATATAGAAGAAAAAGAGGAGATTGGGTTTATACCCCGCCCTTCACTACCTGAAAGAGTCTCAGAGCGGCTTACAATCTCCTTTCCCTTCCCCTCCCCACAACAGACACTCGGGCTGAGAGAGCTCTTTCAAGGACTGCTCCTGAGAGAACAGCTCTGAGAGAACTTGTGACTGACCCAAGGTCACACTAGCAGCTGCATCTGGAGGAGGAGTGTGGAATCAAACCCAGTTCTCCCAGATTAGAGTCCACGCTCCTAACCACTACACCAAACTGGCTCTGAAGGTCAAGAGTGGCGCCTTGCATTGTGCCTGAAAACAAGCTGGGAGCCAGCGCAGATGGAACAAAACTGGAGTGATACAGTCCCTGTCACCCACTCCAGTCAACATCCTGGCTGCACCGACTGAGGACTCCAAACACTTCTCAAGGGCAGCCCCACTTTGAACCAGCTCTGCCCCGAGGAACACCGTCCAGAAACAGATTTTATGTACAAGAGCACCTGACCAGGGCGATGCCTTCCTTTGTGTGTCACTGGATAAAACCAACCTCTGACTGTTTTTCTGCACCAGCATACACTACGGGTCCCTTTTCCACAGACTTTTTAAAAAGGGAAGCTGGTTATTTTATGTATTTGTTTGCCTCTCAGCAAGAGAGTAAAAGACAGTAAAAACCCTGTAATAATGACAGCATAGTTCTAGCACCACAAGGACTAAAATAGATGTTTCCAAGCCAGCAGTACAGTAATTAAGCCTAGTAAAGGTAAAGGTTTCCCTTGCTCGAAAGCCAGTCGAATCCGACTCTAGGGATGCGGTGCTCAGCTCTGTTTCCAAGCCGAAGAGCCAGTGCTGTCCGAAGACGTTTCCGTGCTTATGTGGCCGGCATGACTAGACGCCGAGGCACACAGGACGCTGGTACCTTCCCACCGAAGCGGTACCTATTCATTTACTTCTTGCTTTCAAACTGCTCTACAAAACCCAAATAAAACAGTCCCTGAATTTAGAAAAGTAGAATTTCAAGAAGCCCTCCTCCCAAACATCTTGCTTTCTAAGGCTACTTAAAAAACGGAGAAGCTTTCAGTCACGTGAGCACCCAGCCACAGGTTCACCCCTTCAACAAGGACCAGGCCTCTTTAGACACGTGGGTGCAATGACCACCCTAGCAGGTTGGCCATTTTCAATACCCATGGTATAGCAATTAAAGGGGCAGCAGTATGATGATAGCACAAGGATTACTGCAATAGTGCATACAGTGCAAGAAATCTGCGAACAACAGTTGTGCTGAAATCACAATAACTTCATGTTGTTTTTAATATTTGTTTTTCAACATTCAGGATGCCATCGGACAATGGGTGACGACGTCAAAGTAAACGGAAGGACGAACTTCCCGAGCTATCGTTTGTTTCGATGTCTCTTTATCAAACAACGATCTCCTGATTGTTGAAAAACAAAGATTAAAAACAACATGAAGTTATTGTGATTTCAGTACAACTGTTGTTCGCAAATTTCTTGCACTGTATGCACTATTGCAGTAATCCTTGTGCACTGTGCATTCTCAATACCCAGGCAGACTCCCTGAAGACCCTAGCATTCTCCTGACCTGGGAGGCCGTCTTGGAGAGAAACACAAAGTTTCCTCCCAAGGCTGTGGAAGCAAAGTTAACCATTAAGAACTCTTTGCGAAAGCCACGGAATGAAACTCATCCCATTCTCCGTTCGCAGCTGTCTGCTTCCAGCCTGGATGATTTTTTGTTGTTGTCGTTAAAAAAGGAGGGAACTCAGGAACTCATTAGCATAAAAGGAGTTCCCAGCAGGAACTCATTAGCATAAATAAAATAAATAAATAAAATAACAGGCCACACCTCTGACAGTACAGCTCATTAGCATATTAGGCCGCACCCCATGCCTTCCCTTGGACAGGCCAGGGAAGGCACAGGGAGGCATTTAAATGCCTCCCGGATCCTTCCAGTGCCCCCCTTGACCCGCCCGCCTTGGAGTTGCCGGGGGAGGTCGCTCCCCAGTAGCCACGCGTGCGCAGCGGTTTTGGCTGTAGTGGGCGTGGCCAACTCTGAAGCCAGCCAGAACTCCGTTCCTGTGCGTTCCTGCCCAAAAATAGCCCTGGCCCGGAAAGTCCTCCCGTTCCCCCAAGGTCGTCTCTTCGAAGAAGGCAAAAGCTACAGAGTAAAAGCCGGAACTATCACTTGTCATGGCTGATGCACAGATTGGCAACCCAGACCCAGAGGCTTTCTATTCACCTGGACTCAGACTGGCCACCCCCCCTTGACCTCACACCTCTCTCTTCTTTGCAATGTGTGAGTGGGGGGGGGGAAGGCAACAATTTATTTATTTATTTATTTAATTTGTATCCCGCCCTCCCTTCCAAGGTAGGCTTATATATATAACATATA
>NW_015167526.1:781385-827253 GCF_001447785.1 Gekko japonicus
CAGAGCCGCCCCCCCGCCCCGCCCCCCCGATTCAAAACAGTCCAGTGGCACCTTTAAGACCAAGGTTTATTCAGGTACAAGCTCTCCCTCCTCTGCCAGGACAGATCTGCGCATCCCCCCCAATAGCTAGCAATCCAGTGGAGCCAGCAAACCGTCCAGTGGAGCCTGAGCGGTGGGTGTTGCCCTATGACACACTTCCGGTGAGGTCAGGGGGTGTGGCATATGCAAATGAGTTATGCTAATGAGTTGTGCTAATGAGCTCCTGCACCTCTTTTTCTACGAAATGACCCCTGATTAAAACATGAGATTTAAATAAAAACCACGATGTATAAGATCATAGGTGCTAGTAAACATAAGTGCTAGTATACGATGGTGGCGTTCTCTCGGCATCCAGATAGTTAACAACCACCATAGTCTGGGTTGTTGCCAGGCTGTTGGTTCTTAAGTTGGTACTGATATTGGGGCCAGGGCCACAGTATTGGGAGGCGGCACCCTAGTCAAAAGCCTGGTCGAAGAGCTCCATTTTACAGGCCCTGAGGAACTGCAGAAGGTCCCGCAGGGCCCTGATGTCCTCCGGGAGCTCATTCCACCAGCAAGGAGCCGCCACAGAGAAGGCCCTGGCCCTTGTCACAGCCAGCCTGGCTTCTTTAGGGCCTGGAAGGGCCAGACAGTTTTGGGACCCCGATCTTAAGTGTTCTCTGGGGATCATGTGGGGAAAGGCAGACCCTTAGGTAAGTAGGTCCCTGACCATATAGGGCTTTATAGGTAAGAGCCAGCACCTTGAACCAAATCCGACATGTTACAGGCAGCCAGTGCAGTGCCTTCAGCACAGGCCGGATGTGCAATACATCCCTTTCTTCCTGGGAGGTCATCGCAGCCCCCTTCTAAGCACTTTTACTCAGAAGGCGCCTCACTGAGGGCCGAACTAGATGAGAATCCAGTGCTCCACATCCAGAGCTCCTTGCCTTCTTCAAAAACTCAGTTATCGTGTGCGCAGGGGCCCAGTTCAGCTTTATCTATCAGATCTGACAGCGATTCTCGAATACCGACAACAACAACACTCCCCGCTTACTTTCCTCCTTCACAGTTCCAAAAGAGAGGGGTGGTGTTGATGTCCCCTCCCAAAAAAAACACTTGCCTAAAATGGCCTGCTCCCATTCTACATGCTCCCTATGGTTGCCGGCCTCCAGGTGGGACCTGGGGATGACAGAATTACAGCTCATCTCCAGACGACAGAGATCAGCTCCCCTGGAGAAAATGGCTGCTTCGGAGGGTGGACTTTGCGGCACTGCCCCCCACGGAGGTCCCTCTCCTTCCCAGACTCCACCCTCCAAATCTCCTGGAGTTCCCCAACCAAGAGCTGGCAACCCGACCCCCCCACCCCCCCACTGGCGGCCAGTCCCATGCCAACCGTCCTGTCCCAAATCCGAGCCACACTGCCAGACAAGTCGCTTACCTCGCCAGCGCTCTCTTCCTCCCTGCGTCTCTGCCTATGCAAGAAAGGGGTTCTTTGTAAGCCAGCTGGGCTTTTAACATATTGTTGCAAAGTTGCTCCGGGAGAATCCACGATGGCAGCGGAGAGACAGGACTCTCTTTATGCTCAGACCTTGCTTCCGGAGGGTTTATCAGCCTCAGCCGGCACGAGGTCACAAGCCAAGCAACTACCTCGAAGAGGAGCGAGGCAGGACCTGAGCCCCTCTGGAATGAATCGCCACATTCGTGCTCACTCACTACAGCCAACGGGTGAAAAGAGCTGGATTATGAAGAAGGTTCAGGCCCATGACAGGGGCTAGCCCAGAAAAACACAGCTCATGACTCGGAGCATGTGCAGAAAGAGACTCTTGAACACCAGCAGAGCGCCTCTTGGTTTTCACAGCAGGGCCTCCAGTGGGAGAGCACACTTATCTTTCTTCTTCAGTGACTAGTGTTTGTTTCCCTGAAGATGTGGCTTAAAATGAAATACCACCTACCACCTATTGGAAGTGAATTTACACCCACCTGTACCTGAATGCAAAAAGACGCCTTACCTTCTCCAAGACCAGAGGGAGAGGGAGAAAACGAGAGGCCTTGAAATGCCAGGAGCCGCTGACTGGATCAGATTTCCTTAACCTATTTCTTTTTACGGAACACCCTTGAAACTGTCTCTCTTTCCCCTTCCCTCCTGAGATCAAAATTCCTCCACCAGTTGTAGCCTCTGCAGAAAGCCTGGTTCCCCCCTTATTGTTCAAATAAGCCCCGTCCTCATCGCACAAGAGGTACTGCCCGAAGTGCTAAGAGAGACTGGCAACGGGGGGGGGGGTCTCAGCTGAGAAATTCTCCAGCCAGTGTGGTGTTCTGGTTAAGTGCGCGGACTCTAATCTGGGAGAAGCGGATTTGATTCCCCCCTCCTCCACTTGCACCTGGCTGGATGACCTTGGGCAAGCCATAACTCTGGCACAGCTGTTCTTGAAAAAGAGCAGTTTCTGTCAGAGCTCTCTCAGCCCCACCTCCCTCACAGGGTGTCTGTTGTGGGGGGGAGAAGGGAAAGGAGTTTGTAAGCCGCTCTGAGACTCCTTTGGGTAGTGAAGGGCAGGGGATAATCCAGTCTCCTCTTCTTCTTCATCATCGCCAGTTTGGTGTCGTGGTTAAGTGTGCGGGCTCTAATCTGGGAGAACCGGATTCGATTCCCCACTCCTCCACTTGCACCTGGCTGGGTGACCTTGGGCAAGCCATAACTCTGGCACAGCTGTTCTTGACAAAGAGCAGTTTCTGTCAGAGCTCTCTCAGCCAATGTTCCCTCTAAGCTGTGGAGTCTAGTGAGCAAAAATACTACTTTGTGAGTTACTGCCATTAAAGTTGTGAGCAAGCGATTTGGCTGCTGCATAAATTAGTTTGCTCTGGAGCCATCCTTCCTGAGCGAAGACAAAAATGTGTGAGCCAGAGGCTAAAAAACTGTGAGCTAGCTCACACTAACTCAGCTTAGAGGAAACACTGCTCTCAGCCCTGCCTACCTCCCAGGGTGTCTGTTGTGGGGGGGAGAAGGGAAAGGAGTTTGTAAGCCGCTCCGAGACTCCCTTGGGTAGTGAAGGGTGGGGTATAAATCCAATCTCTTCTTCTTCTTCTATTGTTAGCATTATTTGTTTGTTTGTTTGTTGTGTTTATAACCCGCCCTCCCCGCAAGCGGGCTCAGGGCGGCTCACATTGCCTGGCACAGTGTGCCAAGGTTCATATACAGTCAAAACATTTAAAACTTTAAACATTTAACAATCAACAATTTCCGATTCAAGCGCACGCAGTGATTATTAACCAAGATGGCGTAACAGGTCATGCAGGCTCAGGCGACTACATTCTCCTAGGCGGTTTGGCTCGATCTCACTGCAGCCAGCCTCCACCACAGATAATAATAGTGGTCGTTAATGGTAATGTGGGTGGCTCCTAACTGAAGGAAGAGCTCCATCTTGCAGGCCCTGCGGAACTGCACAAGACCCCGCAGGACCCTGACCTCCTCCGGGAGCTCATTCCACCAGTAAGGAGCCACCACTGAGAAGGCCCTGGCTCTAGTAGCTGTGAGCCTGGTCTCCCTGGGGCCTGGAATCACCAGTCGATGTTGCGCCCCCGATACCTCTGGGGTCCCTCAGGTATGTTGGACCCTGGCCATATAGGGCTTTAAAGGTAAGTACCAGCACCTTGGAACTGATTTGGTATGCTATTGGCAGCCAGTGCAGCACCTTTTGCACCAGCCAGATGTGCTCCCGTCTAGGGAGACACATCAGTAGCCTGGCCGCAGCGTTCTGCACTAGCTGCAGCCTCCAGATTTGCACCAAGGAAACTGGTGATTACAGGAACTGGTGATATTTTCCACGGTCTTTGTTCAGGTTGCCTTCTCTGGGTTGGAAAATGGTGCTGGAAATCACCATCCAGTTGCCGCTGACTTATGGCGACCCTGTAGAGCTTCCAAAGGGCTGCGGTGGTTCAAGTGGTTAAGACGCTGAACTGCAGACCGGAAGGTCGGTAGTTCGAGACCCGAGTGTGCCGCGTGATGGAGTGAGCTCCCGTCTCTGGCCCCAGCTCCTGCCAACCTAGCAGTTTGAAAGCAAGAAGTTGCAAGTAGATAAATAGGTACCGCTTCGGTGGGAAGGTAACAGCGTTCCATGCGCCTTGGTGTTTAGTCATGCCGGCCACATGACCACAGAAACGTCTTCGGACAGCGCTGGCTCTCCGGCTTGGAAACAGAGATGAGCACCGCAACCCTAGAGTCGGATTCGACTGGCTTTCGAGCAAGGGAACCTTTACCTTTACCTTCCTCTGCCCTAAGGAGTCTCAAAGCAGCTTATAATCTCCTTCCCTTCCTCTCCCCACAACAGGCACCTTGTGTGGGAAGTGGGACTGAGAGAGTCCCGAGAGAACTGTGACTGGCCCAAGGTCACCCAGCAGGCTTCAGGGGGAGGAGGAGTGAGGAGTCAAACATGGCTCCGCAGATTAGAGCCCACCACTCTTAACCACGACACCACGCTGGCTGACCACGATCAAGGGATGAGCTTGGACATGGAAGCCAGCCCCAGCAACTTCTGTTAAATTGCTCACAGGTTGTCTAGTTGGGAAAGGTCTGACTCTGCCAAAAATCAGGGAGAGCTGCTGTCCATGAGATCATGAAGAAGAAGAGATTGGATTTATACCCAGCCCTTCACTACCCAAAGGAGTCTCAGAGCGGCTGACAAACTCCTTTCCCTTCCCCTCCCCACAACAGACACCCTGTGAGGAGGGTGGGGCTGAGAGAACTCTGACAGAAACGGCTCTTTTTTCAAGAACAGCTCTTATCAGAGCTAAGGCTTGCCCAAGGTCATCCAGCAGGTGCAAGTGGAGGAGTGGGGAATCAAACCCGGTTCTCCCAGATTAGAGTCCGCGCACTTAACCACGACACCAAACTGGCGATGATGATGAAGAAGAAGAGACTGGATTTATACCCCACCCTTCATTACCTGAAGGAGTCTCAGAGCGGCTTACAAACTCCTTTCCCTTCCCCTCCCCACAACAGACACCCGACTACATGTGAGGTGGGTGGGGCTTAGAGAGCTCTTGACAGAAACTTCTCTTTTTCAAGGACAGCTCTTATCAGAGCTAAGGTTTGCCCAAGGTCATCCAGCAGGTGCAAGTGGAGGAGTGGGGAATCGAACCCAGTTCTCCCAGATTAGAGTCCGCGCACTTAACCACGACACCAAACTGGCGATGATGATGATGATGAAGGAGAAGAGACTGGATTTATACCCCACCCTTCATTACCTGAAGGAGTCTCAGAGTGGCTTACAAACTTCTTTCCCTTCCCCTCCTGTTAAATACTGGGTTTAAGACGCATTGCAGTGAACAGCTCTACTTTGGCCCCGGTCACACAGAGAATTTGCTGCGCAAAAGGCAAGAATGTCAGGCAGATTTTCAGGGCGTGATCACACCGCAACACCTGGGAAGCGTAGTGCACCCGTGGCCAACCCATGGCATCCCGTCGAAGATGCGGAGTTTAAAAGTACCAAGGAAAGTGCACTAGCATCCGGAAAACACGCAGCACAGGTGGGCGTCTGATCACGGGAGCGCTAGTATCCTGTGGCATCCGCTGCCCGTCCACGTCCCATCGCAAACTGGATGTTTTTCGTAAGCGCATGCGCACAAACACGAAACTGAAAGCAGTGCTGCTCCACGGAACTGCGCATGTGCACAAACGTGAAACGCTTGTGTGATCACGCCACACCGCTTCTTTGCCATGTTGCAGCATTGCCGTGTGATCGCCAGCTAACAGCCGAAGCAGAGAGACTCGGGGGACCATGTGATCAGGCTACCGCGCTTTATTTTACTCTGGGGCGAACAGCCACGCCTCCCCCCCCCCCGCGTCATCCGGCCTGTGTTACCGGGGCCTTTATTTACTGATTTCAGGAATACTACAAGACAATCTCCAGGGCAGCTGCAAACTGCATGCAAACACCGCACCCCAAACACACCGTACTCCCAACGATAGGCTGTTTACATCACACTATTTCTCTACTGGTCTACTCCAGGATCCCAGTAAGCTATTGTTTGGGGGAAAACAACCTCAACCAGATCCTGGTACTAGTTCAGGGATGACTCAGACACATCACACCCCCCCACAACAGACACCCCTGTGAGGTACGTGGAGCTGAAAGAGCTCTTGACAGAAACTGCTCCTGAGAGAACAGCTCTGAGAGAGCTTGTGACTGACCCAAGGTCACACCAGCAGCTGCATGTGGAGAAGTGGGGAATCGAACCTGGCTCTCCCAGATTAGAGTCCGCACTCCTAGCCACTACACCAAATGAGACTGTGCTAGCTTCATCAGACGTCTGATCAGCACCAGGCAGCTAGAAAACTCCATAAAACCAGGGGTAGTTTCCTGCAGGAGCGCACAGGAGTGGAGCTCCGGCAGTAAAGAGCCCAGGGGGCGGGCACATGCAACAAGCTCCACCCCCTGTTCCAGCAGCCCTCAGTCAGAGCAAGAAGCAGCCAGGTAAATTGCAGAGCCCCCCCCCCCGTTCCAAAACAGTCTAGTGGCACCTTTAAGACCACGTTTTATTCAGGTACAAGCTCTCCCTCCTCTGCGAGGACAGATCTGCGCATCCCCCACCTCCCAATAGCTAGCAATCCAAAACAGTCCAGTGGCACCTTAAGGCCAAGTTTTATTCAGGTACAAGCTCTCCCTCCTCTGCGAGGACAGATCTGCACGTGTCCCGTCCCCCCCAATAGCTAGCAATCCAAAACAGTCCAGTGGAGCCTGAGTGGTGGGTGTTGCCTTCTGACACAGTTCCGGTGATGTCAGGGGGTGTGGCGCATGCAAATGAGTTATGCTAATGAGTTATGCTAATGAGCTCCTGCACCTCTTTTTCTACGAAATGACCCCCACATACAACATACCCAAAAATGGCTCTGCTTGCGAAGAGGTCCGCCACATTTTCTTCTCTGGCAAATTAACAACAGCCACCTGATAGGAATTGCACAATAGAAATATACAGTGTGTCTTTCTATTGTATAATTCTTATCAGATTGCACATAATCTATTCCTTGCCAGTGATTGTATATTACTTTGTTTGCATTGTATTGCCATACTTTGTGGATTTTGCTTTACAAGACTTGTGTGAATTTTCTTAGTATACTTGATTACAATATTGGTTTTGCATCTCATTCCACAGCTTTTTTGTTCTTGTTGAAATTAATGACAGCAGACACTCTACAGGTGAGTCTCCTACAACTGCATCTTTTCAGCGTGCTAAGAAGAGAAGAAGAGGAGATTGGATTTCTACCCCGCCCTTCACTACCCAAGGGAGTCTCAGAGCGGCTGACAAACTCCCTTCCCCTTCCCACAACAGACACCCTGGGAGGTACGTGGGGCTGAGAGAGCTCTTGACAGAAACGGCTCTTTTTCAAGGACAGCTCTGACGGAACTATGGCTTGCCCAAGGCCATCCAGCCAGGTGCAAGTGAAGGAGTGGGGAATCAAACCCGGTTCTCCCAGATCAGAGTCCACACACTTAACCGCTACACCAAACTGTTGGCCCCGTTTCCCCCAAACGGGCCTGTTCTGCTCTTAACATTTCAGTGACAGGCAGAAACTCACTCAGGGCATCCTTTCTCCATCCAGGCCTTCCTGGCACTTCTTAGATTTCCAGCAGGTGAAACACCTGTTTAAAGGCACAGGAGCCTTGACAGAGGGGCAGGAAAGGGCAGCTCTATTGCAAAATGTACGGAGCACTTCTTCCACAACCCAAACAAGAGCTATCCATCTGTTCCCCCACAAGAGGTCACCCAACAGCTCTCTGTCAAAGTCGAGCCACCTTCTGTCACTTGGTCTGATGCCAATACTATGTACAAGGGGAAAGCCGGATTTTTTTGGGGGGGGGGTTAGAAATTGAACTGTTCTTTCTCAAGGCCTAAGGCCAGCGCGCAGGGACCTAGCTGAACCATTCCGCTAACAGGAGTGGGTAGCCGTGTTGGTCTGAAGCCGCAGAACAAAGCTTGAGTCCAGTGGCACCTTTAAGACCAACAAAGGCCCCGGTCACAAGGGCCGGATATTGCGGGGGGGGGGAGGCGTGGCTAATTGCCCCAGAGGAAACTAACGCGTGGCTGTCCGAGCACACCGCCCTCGCTGCGGTGGTTCGGGGTGAATGCCGATCAGATGGGTATTCTGCAGCGCGGCACAGATCGCACTAGCAATCGCTCTTTGTGCGCATGCGCTGTTGGGCGCTGTTGCGCAACCTGCGGACACAAACAGCGGTGGGCGCCAGATGCCACATAAGTCCACCGGGAACGTGATCAGACGCCCGCCCTTGGCCCGCGGTTTCAGGAAATTAGTACCTTGTAGGTACTAGTTTTTAACTCCGCACCTTCAGCGGGGAGCCACGGGTTCGCCACGGGAGCACTGCGCTTCCCAGATGTTGGGGTGAGATTGCCTAGGATCCAGGGGAAAACATGAAGTGGCTGAGTATTGCAAGCTTTTATACATAAATTACTTTGTGTGCTGGTCAAAAACATGAGAAGGCACCATGACACAGGCTTGAGGGCTATGTGTTTGTCTACAAAACTATAGTCTTCTTCAGTGGTCAGTATCAGCCTACTATCTGGGATGTCTAAGTTCAATATCCCCAAAGGAAATGTGCTGGGTGAACTTGGTCTGGACACACACTCTCAGCCTAATCCACCTCACTGGCTTGTTGTTATTCCTCATCTAAATAGCTTGCATTGCTTTCCTACTGAGCAAGATTGGACCATAAGGGCATGAATACAGTGAAAAGGGGGAGGGAATCCATTTGCACTCAGGAGAGCCACAGCATAACAAGCCCAACAAAACACATACACTGTAACAAGGCACAGAAAAGCTCATGCCCTGGATGAAACTTTGTTGGTCTTAAAGTTGCTTTGTATTTCTCCCCTGTGATTGAGGCAGCCAAGCAAAGCAAGCTCTCCCTCCTTCCCTCCCTCCCTCTGAGGAGCCTCAGCCAATGGAGGGGAAGAAAGGCTTGCTTTTCTCTCCTGTGCAACTGAGGCAGCCTGGCCAGGAAGCAAGCTCTGGCTCATTCCCTCTCCCCCCCCCCCCCGGGAAACTTGCCTATCTTTCTATCTCTCCCGAGTGATTGAGAGAGTCTGGCAAAGCAAGCTACGATGCAGCAGCACCAGCAGAACGGGAAGAAGAAGCAGGAGACAGCAAAACAGTTCCACTGCGGGCCTGATAGGAGCCCTCCGGGAGCCTGATCCGGCCTGCAGGTCGCATGTTTGACACCCCGCCATAGGGTTTTCAAGACAAGAGACATTCAGAGGTAGTTTGCCATTGCCTGCATCTGACTAAGAACCCTGTTAATCCTTGCCGGTGTCCCATCCAAACACTAACCAGGGCCCACCCTGCTTAGCCTCCAAGATCGGGCTAGCCCGGACTATCCAAGTCAGGGCCTCTGATATAATCATTGATAAAGCCCCGCACGCACACACACACACATCGGTCTTTCTAACCCTTTTATGAATCCACCTAAGATTGGGACTTTTTTGCCACATCCCCTTGGGTTAGATTCCATAATTTCATCACACATCATGCTGGGCTTCATTTCACTGGGTGCGTTCAGACGTGCCATTTCAGCTGGCATAAACTGCTCCGGTTGGAACCGGAGCAGTTTGATCTGGAAGACACGTGATCACACTCACCTCCTGACTGTGCAGCACATCGCGATATGCCCATTCACACGTCGGCTTTTTTTTTTTTTAATTTTTGCACATGCGCATAGGCAGCCATCCACAGAGTTGAGATCTTCGCGTAGGCACAGAATACCCTGTCCCAAAAAGCGTGCCCTGAAGCAAAGACGTCCCTTTAAACTTTTACAGCAAAAAGGGCCTCCGTGAGGTTCCGGACTCATCCGCAGCCTAAAACTAAGCATCTTGTTCGCCCAAACGCACATCGAGGAGGCTTAAAAAAAAAGGCGGCTGAAAAGTGGAAGCCTCGGGCTTCCGAACGGAAGTGGCTAGACACCGGCGGAGAGCGATCAGACGGGGATAATGCAGCTGGAACCGGTGCACTCAGGATACCACCACTTGGGGACCTAGTAGCAGAATACAACGGTTTAAAGGCTGTTTGCAACGGTAGGGATGGAAGGCAGATGTTCGCCATGTGATCGACCGTAAGTACACCAATTCCAACCAGCATCTATACCGGCATAAATGCCCCGTCTTAACGCACCCACTATGTTAAAAATTAAAAGGGAAAAAATCTGGGGTGAGTGGGCTTCTGGGCAATTCTGTCGAAATTGTGGGAAGGGTGTTTGGTTTGCGACACCACAATTCACCGAATAAAACACATGAGACGACTCACGTCTCCCCCACTTTATACCTAAAGACATCTACTCTCTGTCTCACACACAAATAAAAAATGCAGCACTGAACATAATACTGGCAATGGACAGTTGGCCACAGAGAAATATGTACCCTCCAAGATCAGCCTAAAAAGTCCGAGGTAGGAAATTTCTAAATCCAATTATATTGTAGAAAACACGTACACATTGGAACCTAGTTTCTTTTGGAAGCATCAAAGAATGCAAAGATTTAAGATTATAATCACCAGCCAAAGGGGGGGGAGACCTCTGAAGGTTTCTTCTGTGTAATTTTGGCACCGCCTTAGTCAAAAGCGTGGTCGTCTTTCCCCTCTAAATAGGAGAAAGGCGGCGGGGGGAACCTATTTCTTCAATAAAAAAAGCAGAAGAAAGTGAGAAAATCTCTCGAGTTCAAACATTTCTTTTAAAAACCCTGAAACTTGAAACACTTCAACGGGCTTCATAGATGCCATCTTGAAAAACGCTCCTTTGCCAAAAGGCCCCCTTTTCATTTCAAAGGGGCGGGGCGGGGGGGGAACACACCATTTTAAGAGCTTGCAGATAATCCGCTGAGAATCAAAAACCCTCCACACACAAAAAAGCCCTTCTCTAAAAGTGCTTGTGAAAGACAACATTTTTGTGTCCCCCCCGAATAAAACATTTTAATACGCTACAATCCATTACACTCATATTCCTCTATTTCCTTTCAATAATTATTCATTAGAAAACATTTAACGTCACTGCAAATTTCACACCGGGCAGTCTGGACACAAAGGCCGGAGATGGTCCCATTTAGAGCAAGACCGAGGGCCTTCTTTGCTAATCTGAGAAACCACCCAGAGGGGGGGGGGAGGCCATGCCGGACACAACGAGCCGGCTAAATTGTGCAGTTAACGGTCAAAGCCCCCCTGCCTACTTTGACACTCAGTTCAAGATGACAGGGAACAATAGAGACTTGTTCTTAGCAACTCTTTCTTCTCGGGCAGGTCTAACAGAGCCCGGCAGCTCCGTCCTTGGGATCAGGTCTGACTGATTCGGTTCCACCTGCCAGTTCGTTCCTCAAGCTCCAAGTCCCCCGATTCCTTCCAGGCTGCCTTTCCCCACTTTAACACAATGAGACAGGTAGATAATATCTGAAAAGGGCGGGGGGGGGGGAGGGGGGGAAGGGGTTCAGCAAGTCGGCTTGAATGGAACAAACGCTCGTCGGGGCAGAGCAAGGAATCCGTAATCCCAGTTCTTTCAACCAAGTTGGAGCAACCAGACCCCGCCGCCACCAAGTAACTCTGGTGCCATCCCAGGAATGTTTATGTTTGGGGAGATAAAAAGATATAAGACGAGTCCTCTGGGAAGAGATAACATTTGAGTTGCCAGGAAGCAAAAAGAGCTTGGGCAATGTGGCTGAAGAAAGAAGAAAAGGGTGTGCCACAGGGCTCGATGAACTGAATTACAAAAATAGCCATGGCAGGAGATGAGCAATTTAGGCTACGAAGCCTATTTTAGTGGGGTAAGGTAAAGGTAAAGGTTTTCCTGGCTCGAAAACCAGTCGAATCCGACTCTATCTAACGGCTCATCTCCGTTTTGAAGCCGGAGAGCCAGCACTGTCCGAAGACGTTTCCGTGGTCATGTGGCCAGCATGACTAAACACTGAGGCACACGGAACACTGTTACCTTCCCACTTAAGTGGTACCTATTTATCTTCTTGCAATTTCTTGCTTTCGAACTGCTAGGTTGGCAGGAGCTGGGGCCAGAGACGGGAGCTCACTCTGTCTTGCGGCACTTGGGTCTCGAACTGCCGAACTACTGACCAGTGTTCCCTCTAAGCTGAGTGAGTGTTAGCTAGCCCACAGTCTTTTAGCCTCCGGCTCACATGTTTTTGTCTCCGCTCGGGAAGGATGGCTCCAGAGCAAACTGATTGATGCAGCAGCCCAATCGCTCGCTCGCAACTTTAATGCCCGTAGCTCACAAAGTAGAGTTTTTGCTCACAAGACTCCACAGCTTAGAGGGAGCATTGCACCTGACCTTCCGGTCTGCAATTCAGCGTCTTAACCCCTTGAGCCACCGCAGCCCTTTTTTGGTGGGGGGCGGGGGATAGCAAAAGGTGGGCGACACACGGGGTGCCCAGAGCTGGCTCTCCAGCATCTGCAGGGGATGGCATAATAACGGGGCACTTCAGGGGCTCCGTGGGCTCCCAGCCATCCGTGGTTCAGGAAGTGCCCAGACTGTCTCCCGAACTCGCGCTGCCACCAGCTGGATCCAAGTCGAGCCCCTCTAGCAACATCACAGGCAGCAGCGCGAGAAGCAGCAATGCTACACCTGGCTTGAGGCGACAAACAGGCCCGTAGCCAGGAATTTCTAAGTCAGGGGGCATTTTAATTCTTCCAGGGGTTACTGGGGCACTGGCTAAATCAACCAAAGGCAGGGCTATTTTTGGGCAGGAACGCACAGGAACGGAGTTCCGGCTGGCTCCCAAGTTGGCCACGCCCAGCTGGAACTCATTAGCATAATAGACCACGCCCAACAGCAGGAACTCATTAGGATTGGCTACATTAGGGGTGTGTGGCCTAACATGCAAAGGAGTTCCTGCTACGAAAAAAGGCCCTGGGTTTTGACCACAAACAAGGTAAACAGAATAAGAAGCAAAAGGTGGGTGTGGCTGGATGACCACACTTCTGGTAACATGGGGGTGCGGCCTAATGTGCTAATGAGCTGCACTGTCAGGGGTGTGGCCTAATAGGCTAATGAGTTCCTGCTGGGCTTTTTCTACAAAAAGAGCCCTGATAAAGGTACCTCATATGCTTCGACTGGCCCCAGAGAAAGGTGCAGTGCAGGGGAAAGGCAAGGAGAGGTGGCAGCGCAGGGGGAGTCCGTGGCGGCCACCACCTCATGCCAGAGAGTCGGAGGGCCTGGGCTGAAAGGAAGTCCGGGGGGGTGAGCAGGACATCGGGGGGCCAGACCCCGAAATGCCCCACTGTGGCTACAGGCCTGGTGACAAAGTATTTTGAACTGGCCCTGTGGGTGCTGGACGGAGGCAGGAATGGAAGAGGCCAGCCACAGATGGGAGCGCAAGTGCAGCTCCGTGGACTTGAGCTTTGTCGTTTGCGGTGGAGGGGGCTAAGCCAAAGGCGTGTGCCTTCAGTGGCTCTGAAACCATCCGCAACACCTTCAGATACACGGCAGTGAGATGACCACGGGTGCTCTCCCACCTGTGGTGTTCAGAACACGCTCTTGGGTGTCAACACAATGTATAAATTAGAGCACACATAGGAGGCCACCAACGAGATAATAGTCTCCATAGCTGGAGCTGCACCCAAAAGTTCACACATGACTTCATTTTACAGAAGGTAAATGAAGAAATGAAACATTGTTCAAGCCCCCCCCCCCAACCATTTTAAATAGAGTCAAAGAGATGATGATTGTTTCCCCTGCTCCAGGGTCTCAGTGAGAGGAGGAGGAAGAAGAGGAAGAGGAGGAGGAGGAGGAGGAAGAAGAAGAGGAAGAGGAGGAAGAAGAAGAGGAAGAAGAGGAAGAGATTGGATTTATACCCCACCCTTCACTCAGAGTCTCAGAGCTGTTTACAAACTCCTTTCCCTTCCCCTCACTACAACAGACAACCTGTGAGGCTGGTAGGGCTGAGAGAGCTCTTTCGAGGACTGCTCTTGAGAGAACAGCTCTGACAGAACTATGGCTTGCCCACGGTCATCCAGCAGCTGCAAGTGGAGGAGTGGGGGAACCAAACCCAGTTCTCCCAGAGTAGAGTCCGCGCACTTCGCCACGACACCAAACCGCTCCTGACACCCAATACCAGAGATTCTTTAACTGGAGACCGTGGGGATTGAACCCAAGACCTCTCGTGTGCTCATACCCAGGCCTCTGCCGTCATCTGCGACATTCATCCATTTTGCAAATTAAGCTGATTTGCTCATAATTGCTGTGCATGCATTATTTATTCCCTCTCTTTGTCATGGGGAAGGGCAGAGATATGCAGAACACTGAATCGTCAGCCCTTGATTAGTGCGCACCCTTCCTAGCCTGGCTTAATTGGCCCATCATCGGCAAGAAGCCCTCGCTTGTCCTTTGTCAGAGAAGCAGCAGCGGCAGGTATCGGAACTCTCGTATCTCGGCCCTTTGCTCAGCTCCACCGCCAGCATTGCACGGAGAAGAGAAACGTCAAGCCTTTCCCAGCCCTGACCCAAGTTCTTAAAACAATATATAAAAATCAAGTTAATTGCACATGTCATGAGCAGTGTTCCCTCTGAGTCAGTGTGAGCTAGCTCACAGTTTTTCTAGCCTCCGGCTCACACGTTTCTGTCTCAGCTCAGGAAGGAGGGCTCCAGAGCAAACTAATTGATGCAGTAGCCAAATCGCTCGCTCACAACTTTAATGCTGGGAGCTCACAAAGTAGAATTTTTGCTCACAAGACTCCAGAGCTGAGAGGGAGCACTGGTCACAAGCAATGCTTCCTCTAAGCCAGTGGTGCCAAACCTATGGTATGGGTGCCAGAGGTGGCACTCAGAGCCCTCTCTGTGGGCACGCGTGCCATCGCCCCAGCCAGGGCCAGACCATCATTAAAGTGTCGAATTCTCTGCCAAATAATGTTAAGTCAATGAAAGCATTTGGGATTGCTTTCCTTACTTTGTTTGGATCATCTTAAGTTAATGTATGAGGGGTTTTTTCTAAAGTAAAACCTCAGTATTCAGGTTAGATTGCCGTGTTGGCACTTTGCGATAAATACGTGGGTTATGGGTCACAGTTTGGGCACTCGGTCTCTAAAAGGTTCGCCATCACTGCTCTAAGCTGTGGAGTCTTGCGAGCAAACATTTTTACTTCGCAAGCTACTGGCATTAAAGTTGTGAGCGAGCGATTTGCCTACTGCATAAATTGGTTTGCTCTGGAGCCATCCCTTCCTGAGCAAAGACAGAAATGTGTGAGCCGGCGGCTAAAAAAACCTGTGAGGTTGGTCACGCTAACTCAGCTTAGAGGGAACACTGGTCACGAGGTACACCGAGGCCTCTCTCTCCCGTTCCGATCTATTTCTCACACGTGACCCCTTGTATTATTTGGCTCCTTTGCCTGAACATAAAGTCATGCTTGCAGTTATCTCTTCGGCTCCTGTGAAACTCCACTTACCCCCAGTGATTTTCTCTTATTTGCCCACCATAATTTTAGTATGTCAGTTCTAAGGAAATAAACAAAAAGGAAAGAGACAGACAACATTCAAAAGTTGGCGAAACTGAAGGAAGACAACGTGTGGACATTTTACTGGCATGATCTCCGGCTCTCGATGGCTTGTGTGAAACATAAGAGAAGCCAGTGTTGGATCAGGCCAATGGCCCGTCCAGTCCAACACTCTGTGTCACACAGTGGCCAAAAATACCAAGTGCCATCAGGAGGTCCAGCAGTTTGGCCAGGACACTAGAAGCCCTCCCACTGTTGCCCCCCTCCCAAACACTAAGAATACAGAGCATCCCTTGCCCCAGACCGAGAGTTCCTATAAGAACATCAGAGAAGCCCATGTTGGATCAGGCCAGTGGCCCATCCAGTCCAACACTCTGTAACACAGTGGCCAAAAATACCAGGTGCCATCAGGAGGTCCACCAGTGGGGCCAGGACACTAGAAGCCCTCCCACTGTTGCCCCCCTCCCAAACACTAAGAATACAGAGCATCCCTTGCCCCAGACTGAGAGTCCCTATCTATACCTTGTGGCTAATAGCCACTGATGGACCTCTGCTCCATATAAGAACATAGATAAATCCCTATCTATACCTTGTGGCTAATAGCCACTGATGGACCTCTGCTCCGTATGCTTATCTGTTTACATGAGATGTCTGTTTACAGAGCTAATGCCACTGCCTGCTAGAGAGGAGGGCAAGCGGGAAGGGAGCGTGGCCCTGGAGCAAGCCCCACTGAGTGGCCCCTCTGGTGTTACAAGCCAGTGCTACAAGGGTGCCAACAATAGTTCTAAGTCCACCCATTGCGCCCTCCGGAGAACTGGCAGCAGAGTGGGCAAAGGTAACTGGTGAACTGGTTACTGATGAAGCCAGCTGGCCCCTGTGGCCTTGGCAGTGCAGCTAGAGCTGGGTTATGCCGTCTCCTGGCCACTGGTGGCCCAAGAAGGCAGTGGCCACACCAAAGTTTCCCCGGAATTTCAATGGCCAGTCAGCTCCCGATAGGAGAGATTCCATCTGTTGTTTAAGATCACTGTGTTAGTCTGTCTTGGGTCATTTCGTAGAAAAAGAGGTGCAGGAGATCATTAGCATACCTTATTTGCATAACTCATTTGCATATACCACACCCCCTGACATCACTGGAAGTGTGTCAGAAGGCAACACCCACCGCTCAGGCTCCACTGGACTGTTTTGGATTGCTAGCTATTGGGGGGGGGTGCAGATCTGTCCTAGCAGAGGAGGGAGAGCTTGTACCTGAATAAAACTTGGCCTTAAAGGTGCCACTGGACTGTTTTGGATTGCTAGCTATGGGGGGGGGGGGAACGCGCAGATAATTTGCCCTCACAGAGGAGGGAGAGCTTGTACCTGAAGGTGGGCCGGGGGGGGGCTCTGCAACTGCCTCTGCTGCTTCTTGCTCTTCGTGGCCTGACTGAGGGCTGCTGGGAGCAGGGGGTGGGGCTTGTTGCCTGTGCCCGCCCCCTGGGCTCCTTACTGCCGGAGCTCCGCTCCTGTGTGCTCCCGCAGGAAATGACCCCTGGTCTGTCTGAGCAGCAGAAAAGAGCCAGTGTCCAGGAGCACCTGAAGGATGGACAAAACTTGTGGCAGGCGATGAACTTTCATGAGTCACCGCTCACTTCTTCAGAAGTGAGATTCAGAAAAGAGAGAGTCCAGGAGCACCTTAAAGACAGACCAAATTTGGGGCAGGGGGGGAGCTTTTGTGAGTCACGGCTCGCTTCTTCAGATACCGAAGGTGAGCAAGGAGCAGCGACTCGCAAAAGCTCCTCCCCTGCCACAAGTTCCATTACTCTTTAAGCTGCTCCTGGACTCTGGCTGTTTTCCATTCATCGTTTATTCATCCTACTTCTACTCCACTTTCCCCTTCCCCTTTGGTGTAGTGGTTAGGAGCATGGACTCTAGTCTGGGAGAACTGGGTTTGATTCCCCACTCCTCCCCATGCAGCTGCTGGTGTGACCTTGGGTCAGTCACAAGTTCTTTCAGAGCTGCTCTCTCAAGAGCAGTCCTCGAGAGAGAGCTATCTCGGCCCCACCTACCTCCCAGGGTGTCTGTTGAGGGGAGGGAAAGGGAAAGGAGATTGCAAGCCGCTCTGAGACTCCTTCAGGTAGTGACGGGTGGGGTATAAATCCAGTCTCTTCTTCTTCTCCCCATGTTCTTGCTTCTCTTTGAGCTTGGCTACACAGGGGGTTGGTCAATCAGCTGTTCCACGGATCACCTATTATGCGGCTGCAGCTCTTCTGTATGTAGCCCTCTCCTCTTTTTTTGCCATGGGGTTGCCCAACAGCCACAGGAAAAGAGAACCGTGTTTACCCTCAACGGGTCAGGCTCACTCAAGCATCACTTAAGTGCAGGGACCCCCCTGGCCTTAATTTCTCTCCAGAGGGCACTCTGGTTAGGCGCCTCTGTTACTGTGGGTGCCGCTGAACAAGAGCACAGAGGCAAGGGCCACAAGCCATGCCAGCACAGAGCATTCAAGCCACACAAATGCCCCCCGGTCACATGTGTGAGAGAAGCAGCACTGAGAAAGGCTGAACTCTGGAAACTTCCAGCAGCTTCTCTGATTGGCGCTATCCTCTTGGTTCTTTGTTTAAAAGGTAAAGGTTTCCCCTTGCTCAAAAGCTAGTCAAATCCGACTCTAGGGGGGCGGAGTTAATCTCCGTTCCCAAGCCGAAGAGCCAGCACTGTCTGAAGACTTCTCCATGGTCATGTGGCCGGCATGACTAAACACCGAGGCGCACAGAACGCTGTTACCTTCCCACCAAAGCGGTACCTATTTAAGGTAAAGGTAAAGGTTCCCTTGCTCAAAAGCCGGTCGAGTCCGACTCTAGGGTTGCGGTGCTCATCTCCGTTTCAAAGCCGAAGAGCCAGCGCTGTCGGAAGACGTTTCCGTGGTCATGTGGCCGGCATGACTAAACACCAAGGCGCACAGAACGCTGTTACCTTCCCACCGAAGTGGTACCTATTTATCTACTTGCAATTTCTTGCTTTCGAACTGCTAGGTTGGCAGGAGCTGGAACTAGAGATGGGAGCTCACTCCATCATGCGGAACCCGGGTCTTGAACTGCTGAACTACTGACCTTCCACAGCCTGCAGTTCAGCGTCTTAACCACTTGAGCCACCGCAGCTCCTTTGCTTTTGAACTGCTAGGTTGGCAGGAACTGGGGCCAGAGACGGTAGCTCACTCCGCCATGCGGCACTCGGGTCTCGAACTGCCGAACTACAGACAGATAAATCTGCAGCTAAGCGTCTTAACCTCTGAGCCACCACGGCTTTGTTTCTGTCCTAATAAACTCAGACATTAAATACTATTGTTGGACAATCCCAGACTGAGTTGCTTTACCTGGTCACACCCCAAACACAGGTGTGGAAAGTCATGCAAAAACTCTTCCCTAGCTGTACACACACATACCCTTCAGCACTCAAACGCAACCGTGTTCTGTACTCTCCACCCTGCGATGGGGATCTAGGCACGCAAAAGAACAACAGCGACTTAACATCTTCACATCTGACGAAGGGAGCTTTGGCTCTCAGAAGCTTCACACTGCAAAAATCTTGCTGGTGTCTAAGATGCTCCTGAACTTGAATGTAGCTTTCCGACTGCAGACCGACACGGCTACCCTCTGGGACTATTAACATCTACAGCTAATGTTAAATGGGAAGACATCAGAAGCAATCACGTGAAGCCCATTTCCGATGACAAGTAAGAGAAGACAGCAGTCCCTGGTAAACAATAATGTTAGATAAGAAGACCTACATCCAATGCTCCAATGGGAAAGATTGAAGGTCAAAGAAGACGCTGACGGCAAAGGATGAGATGGCTAGACAGTGTCATAGATGCAACGAACATGAAGTTGAGCAAACTTCAGAGGACGGTGGAAGACAGGAAGGCCCTGCGTGATCTGGTCCATGGGGTCGCGGAGAGTCGGACTCGACTGTGCGACTGAACAACAACAATGCTCCCTCTAAGCCAGGGGTGGCCAAACTTGCTTAACGTAAGAGCCACATGGAATAAACGTCATATGTTTGAGAGCCGCATGAACCAATATTACATTTTTTTACTGGGAAATATGCAGATTTGCTCTCTATTATCGTTAAAGGAAACTGCCAAAAATAATATCAAAAGTGGTAAAAGCAGAGATTGGTAATGATATTTATTTGTCCAATGATAATTTGTTTCTAATGATATTTAGCTTCCCCAGCCGCCCTGCCGGGAGCCGCACAAGATGTGTGAAAGAGTCGCATGCGGCTCCTGAGCCACAGTTCGGCCACCCCTGCTCTAAGCTGTGGAGCCTTGCGAGCAAAAAATCTACTTTGTGAGCCACCGGCATTAAAGTGGTGAGTGAGTGATTGGGCTGCTGCATAAATTAGTTTGCTTCTGGAGCCCTCCTTCCTGAGCTAAGACAAAAATGTGTGAGCCGGGGGCTAAAAAACTGTGAGCTAGCTCACGCTGACTCAGCTTAGAGGGAACCCTGCCTATATCCAAGCAACTCCTCTGCTTGCCTTCCTCAAGCTTAGAAAAACAGAACGGCAAGTTATAAAGATTATCTCCTCCTGAACCCTGCCCCTCAGAGGTGGACACACCGGCTTCCTTAAAATTCCTCCAAGGTGGTCAAGATTTAAAGAGTCTTTACAGACCTCTGCCCCCCAAAATCTCACTCATTCCCCAGAGTAACTGTATAGAATATCTACAAAGTGAACTTACCCCCTCCTTCCAACCAAATAATTCGAGGCGCCCAGGTGCTCTGTTTCGATTCAGCCGAGCCCCTCTGAGTGCCGTTTAGCAACAGGGAAGTTGGGTAATAGCAGGTGCCAACCCTACCGTGTAGGTTAAACGTGTGCGGAGGAGGTGTGACCGTCTCGGCCTCAGTGAACACTCCGGGCCGGGAGGGGGGGTGCCACTGCCTGTGTCTTCCATGGTCTCCCGGTTTCAAAGCACCGTGCTTATTTCCACCCTCCAAGAAGGTTGGCAGGGCTGCCCCGTAGACCGAGGACAATGCACCTGAGAAGGCTGAGAAGACAGGCGCTGGAGGAAGGAGTTGGGCTCAGCAAAAATGTCAATGACAGCAGCATTCTGTACCTGCCAATAAATCTCACCACCAATGTTCCCTCCAAGCTGTGGAGTCTTGTGAGCAAAAATTCTACTTTGTGAGCTACTGGCATTAAAGTTCTGAGTGAGCGATTTGGCTACTGCATCAATTAGTTTGCTCCGGAGCCATCCTTCCTGAGCTGAGACAAATATCTGTGAGCTGGAGGCTAACGAACTGTGAGCTAGCTCACACTAACTCAGCTTAGAGGGAACATTGCTCACCACATCAGGTCAGATCCATCCCACTTAACGGTGACACTCTTACACTCTTTCCATGGCGGGCATAAGCCTCTGTCCTCATGTGCCGAGGAAATGTGCCTTGTGTGCAGAGGAAGTTTGCAGATGACACAAAGTTGTTCAGGGTGGTGAGAACCAGGGAGGATTGTGAGGCACTCCAAAGGGGATGGGCGACTGGGCCTCAACATAGCAAATGGGGCTCAGTGTGGCCAAGTGATGCACATTGGAGCCAAAAATCCTAACTATAAATACAAGTTGATGGGGTCCGAACTGGCAGAGACTGACCAAGAGAGAGATCTTGGAGTCGTAGTAGAGAACTCAATGAAAATGTCGAGACAGTGTGCGACTGGAATAAAAAAGGCCAACGCTATGCTGGGGATTATTAGGAAGGGAACTGAAAACAAATCAGCCAGTATCATAATGCCCCTGTATAAATCAATGGTGCTGCCTCATTTGGAGTACTGTGTACAGTTCTGGTCACCACACCTCAAAAAGGATATTATAGCATTGAAAAAAGTGCAAAAAAAGGCAACTAGAATGATAAAAGGGTTGGAAGACTTTCCCTATGGAGAAAGGTTAAAGCACTTGGGGCTCTTTAGCTTGGAGAAACGACGGCTGAGGGGTGACATGATTGAGGTTTATAAGACTATGCATGGGATAGAGCAGGTAGAGAAAGAAGTCCTTTTCTTCCTTTCTCACAATACAAGAACTCCTGGGCACTCAATGAAATTGCTGAGTGGTCTGGTTAGAATGGATAAAAGGAAGTCCTTCTTCACCCAAAGAGTGATTAACACATGGAATTCACTGCCGCAGGAGATGGCAGTGGCTACAAGCATGGACGGCTTCAAGAGGGAATTAGATAAGCATATGGAGCAGAGGTCCATCAGTGACTGTTAGCCACAAGATATAGATAGGAACTCTCGGTCTGGGGCAATGCTCCCTCTGAACTGTGGAGCCATGTCAGCAAAAATTGTACTTTGTGAGCTACTGGCATTAAGGTTGTGAGTGAGCTATTTGGCTACTGCATAAATTAGTTTGCCCTGGAGCTATCCTTCCTGAGCGAAGACAAAAATCTGTGAGCCGGAGGCTAAAATACTGTGAGCTAGCTCACACTAACTCAGCTTAGAGGGAACACTGGTAGGGCAATGGATGCTCTGTATTCTTGGTGCTTGGGGGGGGGCAACAGTGGGAGGGCTCCTAGTGTCCTGGCCCCACTGCTGGACCTCCTGATGGCCCCTGGTATTTCTGGCCACTGTGTGACACAGAGTGTTGGACTGGATGGGCCACTGGCCTGATCCAACGTTGGCTTCTCTTATGTTCTAATATTCTTAAGTGCCACCAGTAGAAGATTCAACCCACAGGCATTGGCAGTTTTCACCGGCCAAAGTTTTGCGGCCAGCTCGTAAAAACCCAAAGCACTAACCCACAAGATAGGGAATAAACTGACAAGAAGAAGCAAAAACCCAAAAGCGGATATCCCACACAGACCAGAGGAGGAAGGAGGCTGCAAAGTCCAAAGACGAGACTCCCACTGACGGGAGGGGCCAGTCTAGCAGGACTCGGGCCTACAGCTGTTGGAGATGCTGCCCTGGGGAACACCTGAAGCAGCGTTATTCTGAATCAGACCCTGGGTCCATCAAGGTCAGTATTGTCTACTCAGACTGGCAGTGGCTCTTCAGGTTCTAACCACACCCTCCACAGATCAGACTCCATCCCCAAAATATCCTGGGATTTCCCAACCAAGAGCTGGGGGAACCCTAAGATCAGGGGTCATTTCCTGCAGGAGCGCACAGGAGCGGAGCTCCGGCAGTAAAGAGCCCAGGGGGCGGGCACAGGCAACAAGCCCCACCCCCTGCTCCCAGCAGCCCTCAGTCAGAGCAAGAAGCAGCCAGGTAAGCTGCAAAGCCCCCCCCCGGGCCCCCCAGCCCCAAACAGTCCAGTGGCACCTTTCAGACCAAGTTTTATTCAGGTACAAGCTCTCCCTCCTCTGCAAGGACAGATCTGCACGTTCCCCCCCCCCAATAGCTAGCAATCCAAAAGAGTCCAGTGGAGCCTGAGCAGTGGGTGTTGCCCTCTGATACACTTCCGGTGATGTCAGGGGGTGTGGCATATGCAGATAAGTTATGCTAATGAGTTATGCTAATGAGCTCCGGCACCTCTTTTTCTATGAAATGACCCCATCCTAAGATAGATCTCTGTAGTAGCCCACATGTCGCAGGATGCCCAGGTTTGTCATAAACTAAAATAGATAAAAATAACTTTTTGGGGGGGGAAGAGCTGCCAGAAACATCGTGGACATTCAAGAGCCTCATTAACTGGCCAGGCAGTTTCATTGGTCTCCCCCCCCCCTTCCGTGCATATAGAAACCTTTGAGCAGCAAGTACTAACAGCACTACCTTGGAAGTAAACCCCTAGTGGGATTTACTTCTGAGTTAAGGATCACACTAAAGTAGTCACTTTCCTCTTTTTTTAAAGTTTAAGACAACGTCAGAAAATAGGAGGGATAGCAAACATAATATTTTTTTAGAGTCCAGTCAGGCACCTTTAAGACCAACAAAGGTTTATTCAAGGGACACTGTTTCAAATAACACTGGAATGGCAGATGAAGTTGTAAAGTGATAGACAGGGATTTAACAGCAAATTAACATGTACCACGATGATGTTTTAAGTTATGCAAAGTGGGGGGAAACTAAATAACAAGGTTATGTCAACAACTGTAAAGCAATAAATAGGTCACAATAGCAGATAAATGTCCAAAGGTGTTCCCCCCCCCCAATTGTAGGAAGCCATGCTCCCTCTAAGCTGTGGAGTCTTGTGAGCAAAAATTCACCTTTGTGAGCTACTGACATTAAAGTTGTGAGCAAGCGATTTGGGTACCACATAAATTAGTTTGCTCTGGAGCCAAGACAGAAATGTGTGAGCCGGAGGCTAAAAAACTGTGAGCTCAGCTTAGAGGGAACATTGGTGGGAAGTAACAGGATCTTAATTATCTCCTCCGAAGCATAGAGGGCCCTTTTTTTTTGGTAAGTCACTTAAAATATCACAGGGTGGGAAGCCTCTGGAAAAGAGACAGCAACCCCTGCCTAAAACCAAAGCGTTTTTTCTCTCTCTCCAAAGGATTCTTACCACCTCTTGCTCCTCCATTGCAACAGACAATCAACTAATGTCCAACTTCGTCAGTCAACCAGCCAGCCAGCAGCTGAACCCAGGCCCTTTAATGTGGTCGCTGGCTGCCCTTCATTAGAAGCCACTGAGGGTTCAGCTGTTTCTCTCTCTCTTTTTAAAGAAGGAAGTGTAATTGCTAGAGGGCTGGTTGAGATAATGCTGCAGAGACCGCAAAAGCACTTGCAGCTTCATGAGGGCAGCAATGAAGTCTCTTCCACAACAATTTGGCCTTGGAGTTTTTTTTAAGCCATAAGGAAAAATTCTACACTCATCAGTTGGGTGTCGTGGTGAAGTGCACGGACTCTAATCTGGGAGAACCGGGTTTGATTCCCCACCCCTCCACTTGCAGCTGCTGGATGACCTTGGGCAAGCCGTAGTTCTGATAAGAGCTGTCCTTGAAAAAGAGCAGTTTCTGTCAGAGCTCTCTCAGCCCCGCCTACCTTCCAGGGTGTCTATTGTGGGGAAGGGAAAGGAAAGGAGTTTGTAAGCCGCTCTGTGGCTCCCTTCACTGAGTCAACCCATCTCCTTTTGGGTCTTTGGTGCAGTGGTCAAGAGTGGCGGACTCTAATCTGGGAGAACCGGGTTTGGTTCCCCACTCCTCCACTTGCAGCTGCTGGATGACCTTGGGCAAGCCACAGTTCTGGCACAGCTGTCCTTGAAAAAGAGCAGTTTCTGTCAGAGCTCTCTCAGCCCCGCCTACCTCACAGGGTGTCTGTGGTGGGGAGGGGAAGGGAAAGGAGTTCGTAAGCCGCTCTGAGACTCCCTTGGGTAGTGAAGGGCGGGGTATAAATCCAATCTCTTCTTCTTCTTCTTTATCATCCAACCAGTAATACCTTCCCAACTGATGGAGGAGACAGCCTGGAGAATTTCCTTCTTGGGAAAGACAGCTAGAATGTTTGTGGATATTCTGTGACATCATAAAAGTTTTCAACAGGACTGCTGGGGGAGTGGGGACGACAACCTACATCTGTGTTTTTTCCAGAAGGTGGATTGACACAAATGAAGCGGAAGAGGTAGGGGTGCTCAGTTCCCCCTGGCCACCGATGGTTGCCAGAGTCAGGTTGGGAAACTCCTGGAGATTTGGGGGTGGAGCCTGGGGAGGGCAGGGACCTCAGTGGGGCACAGTGCCACAGAGAGTTCACCCTCTATAGCAGCCATTTTCTCCAGGGGGATTGATCACTGCAGTCCAGAGATGACCTGTAAGTCCACGGGATCCCCAGGTCCCACCTGGAGGCTGGCATCCCTAAAGCATAAACCATTAATGACTCCTTGCGCTAATGAAAGCTCTCCCTGCTTAATTTTCGTGCAATCGGCTGATTAAAATTAACAGAAAGAGGGGAGGGGCAAATGGCTTTCTTGGACTTTCTCGGGGTTCAAATGAAATGACGACGATTACCCGGGGGGTTTAAATAACTGCAGCACCCGTTCAAATGGGCATCTTCCCAATAAACTGTCCCCCCTGTCATGCCTCACTTCAAATAAATAAATAAAAACCATTCTGTCCTCAGCGGCCTCACGGCTGACTGGATTAGGAAATGAGATTTTTCTGGCGGCCGCAGTGGAGCCTGCAAGAAATCGAAAAGCAAATAAATGACCCGACCCCCGGTCAAATGTACTGCAGTGCCTCCCCTGGGCTGTGCATTACAAACGTTCCGTGCCACTGTGGGGGGTATTTATCCCTAGTGGGCTGGCAAACTGAAACCCAACCGAACCAGTCGCGATTCATGATATGCTGCTTTGTCAGGAGGGTTTTATAACATCGCTCAGTGTATCCCTGCACTTTTCAAGCCCTGAATTCTTGAGAGGGGTTGGTTTGGGAACAATGCTCCCTCTAAGCTGTGGAGTCTTGTGAGCAAAAAATTCTACTTTGCGAGCTGCTGGCATTGAAGTTGTGAGCGAGTGATTTGGCTACTGCATCAGTTAGTTTGCTCTGGAGCCCTCCTTCCTGAGCGAAGACAAAAATCTGTAAGCTGGAGGCTGAAAAACTGTGAGCTCGCTCACACTATCAGCTTAGAGGGAACCCTGGTTGGGAACTGTGTAGACGGGCAGAAAAAAACAATCCAAGGGCCAGATATGATCGTGGGAGTCTGCAGGTGCCGATCCCTGCTCGGAAGCGGTGTCGCTGCTTTTTTTTGGCTTTTGTTGTTGTTAAACACACATAGGGATCATTTTTCCCGAGTTTCTGGAATGGATTTCCCACGTGGGGTCCTAGAATCCATGCTACCAGCTGCCAAAACAGAGTCCACATCTGCACCATAGTCTTTTCTGTCCATGAATACCTTGTAGTCCATTCCATAAGAACATAAGAGACTGAGACGCCAATGTTGGATCAGGCCAAAGGCCCATCTAGTCCAACACTCTGTGTCACACAGTGGCCAAAAATACCAGGTGCCACCAGGAGGTCCACCAGTGGGGCCGGGACATTAGAAGCCCTCCCACTGTTGGCCCCCCCCAAGCACCAAGAAGACAGAGCATCACTTGCCCCAGAGCCCCTATCTATACCTTGTGGCTAATAGCCACCGATGGACCTCTGTGTGTTACAAAGGAAAAAAGACAATGTGGGCTCCACCGGCACCCGAGCAAGGTGCTTTACATAAATACCTGTCCTTTATGTTATTAGCTTGACTGCCTTTGAGCTTGATCTGCAACTCCTTGTCAACACCAGAAGGCACTGTACCGGCACCCCTACTCTCAGTAGCCAGGCTCCTGGAGTCCCCCAGAAAAACTGGGTTCCAAAGACCACACGGCACTTTCCCTTCAGGCGATACTACAGGGAAGAGCAATTTCAGCAGACTCTAGCCTGGTCAGACTGGCTGCAAAAACCTCCTGGTCAGGAAGCACCAGTTGTTGTTCTATGGATGCAGTCACCAGTCCCATTTTCGGGGGCTGGACTGGCAGCAGAGAAGCACGCCCGCACCGGGCAACATGGATAATGCCCTACGTCTCGGTTGACCCTATATGGCAGCTTGTCCTCATTTGCCATTGTGCAAAGAGACCACGACTTTCCCAATGTCATTACAAGGCACAGAAGACAGAGCTGGGGCCAGAGAACCAGACGTCTTAGAGCCCGTTCCCGCTCTTCAGCCACTGCACCATGCCAGCTGCCAAGAAACAAAGGCAGCGACAAGCCAAGAGGTTCCAAGTCTTGGCAAAGGCACTTGGAAACAAAACCACCGCACACCTGGAGCAGCTGCCGAGGTCTCCGAACCACTGCCGTTACAACCTAAACCCATTATGAAAATTACCTGAGTCTCCATCCTGGGCGCTGCGTCAAACACTGATCCCAGCTGAGCCATTCAGAACTCGCCTGCAAGTTGTTTAGGGTCCAGCGTAGCATAACACGAGAAACGGCTTCTCCGTCCCAGTGGAGAACTCTCAATAATTCATGTTGCGTGTCGGTGGCTTTGCCCTCGGGATATTGGTATACACGTATAGGCTGGTCCTCCAGATAAGAACTAGAAACTGTACCTTCTTCGAGATTATATTGCAGTCACTGCTGATCTTTGATTAGCCACAGTTACATTACGGGCTCCTTACAGACCACGGAAATAAGCCACCGAATGCAAGGTGCATCGTGTTGAAAATTTTAGCCATTCCCTGCCACCCTCTCCTCACTCGCCATTACACTCAACAGACTTTTCAGAACCCCAAAGCCTTCCGGATGCCCAATTAAGGTGGAACTGTCACACTTAATAATGTATCGCAGGTGAGTCACAGGATCTCTTTTCCCAAGTTTGATCCAGGAGAAGGCATTGCTTAAAAATTAAAAGTGCAAAGAAGTGACCTGCTGGCAAGACATCACTTTAATGTTTAATGTGCTTAATAATTAAAAGACATAATATTCCCAACTTCCGTCTCTCGCCAAAGAGGCATACTGTTGTAAACCGAGTAGGACCCTGGAGGGGCTTGAAGGCAAGAGATGAGTAGAGGTGGTTTGCCATTTCCTGCCTCTGTGTAGCAACCCTGGACTTCTTTGGAGGTCTCCCCCGTCCAAGTACTACCCTGCTTAGCTTCTGAGATCTGATAAGAAGAAGAAGAGAAGAAGAGATTGGATTGATACCCTGCCCTTCACTCGGAGTCTCAGAGCGGCTTACAAACTCCTTTCCTTTCTCCTCCCCACAACAGACACCCTGGGAGGCAGGTGGGGCTGAGAGAGCTCTTTTGAGGACTGCTCTTGAGAGAACAGCTCTGACAGAACTCTGGCTTGCCCAAGGTCATCCAGCAGCTGCAAGTAGAGGAGTGGGAAATCAAACCTGGTTCTCCCAGATCAGAGTCCGTGCACTCTGTGCTCTCAGATCCAGCTAACGTGGGTCATCCACGTCAGGGCAGAATGTCACACCACAGAAAACCATCGGGACCTCTGCAAGACGGCCCCCACACCTCCCACTCCATCCCTGAGTTCCCACACATCTTCAGATACCAAATAAGTCCACATCCGTATCCCTCACATAGTGGCCAATCACAGCCTTCCCCCCCCCCCCGCAGCTCTGCATTTGTTCTGTTTTTTCTTTTCTTTTTTCATTCCCCTGCTCTACTGTCTCAGCCCGACGGCATTATTTTGTCTGACTCAGAATCTTCACTGTTATCCTAACTTGCAGTCTGCTCACTGATTGCCTGATGGGATCATGTTTTGTAATCCCCTTATTGACTGACTGAAAGTTTTTATTGCACTCGTATTCCACCTTAAGTCTCCGTGAGAAAGGTGGATGATAAATGAAGATAATCAATGAATAGAAATAAATAAAACTGTGTTTAGGTGTAGATGTGTACAATGCTGAAGGGGGGGGCTGACAGATGTGCTGGCAGGTAACAGAAGAACAGCAGAAGAGCTCTGCGGAATCAGACCAGTGAAGTTTTGTCTAGTCCAGCATCCTGTCTCACACAGTAGCCAACCAGTTCCTCTGGAGGGCCAACAACAGGGCACGGAGGAGGAGGAGAGCAGCTTACAAACTCCTTTCCCCCTCCCCACAACAGACACCCTGTGGGGCGGAAAGAGCTCTGACAGAAATGGCTCTTTTTCAAGAACAGCTCTTATCAGAGCTATGGCTTGCCCAAGGTCATCCAGCCAGGTGCAAGTGGAGGAGGAGTGGGGGAATCAAACCCAGTTCTCCCAAATTAGAGTCCGCACACTTCACCACGACACCAAACTGGCCGAGGCCTTCCCCTGAGAAAAACAACAGAAGAGCCCTGCTGGATCACACCAGTGAGGGCCCATCCAGTCCAGCATCCTGTCTCACACAGGGGCCAACCAATTCCTCTGGAGGGCCAACCAACAAGGCCTGCACAGGCGTCAACATCAGCAGGCACGCCGCCGCATTTTGCACCAGTTGTAATTTCTGGATCAGCCGCAAGGGTAAGCCTGTGTCGAGCGAGTTGCAGTAATCAAGCCTGGAAGCGACCATTGCATGGATCACTGTAGCTAGGTCTTGGGGGGGAGAGATGGGGCTTCAGTAGCCTGGTCTGCCTAAGACGGAAGAATGCAGATCTGGCAACTGCGGCAACCTCGGCCTCCATGGACAGAGAGGCATCCCGTGTTACTCTCAGACTCCTCACTGTCTGGGCTGGCACCAAAGGTGCCCTTTCCAGGGTGGGGAGCCTGGTGCCCACATCCGTGCCCCCTCGACCCAGGTACAGGACTTGCGTCTTCGATGGATTTAACTCCAATCAACTGTGCCACAACCATCCAGCCACAGCTCCCAACGCCTAACCCAGCTTTCCAGAACGAAAAACGGATGGCCGTCCATAAACAGATAGAGCTGGATGTTCTCAGCATACTGATGACAGCCCAGCTCATACCTATGGACTAACTGGGCGAGGGAGCACATATAGATGTTAAATGACAGGTTAATACTCAGAAACCAGGGGTCATTTCCTGTAGGAGCGCACGGGAGCGGAGCTCCGGCAGTAAAGAGCCCAGGGGGTGGGCATGTGCAATAAGCCCCACCCCCTGCTCCCAGCAGCCCTCAGTCAGAGCAAGAAGCAGCCAGGTAAGTTGCAGAGCCCCCCACCCCCGGTCCAAAACAGTCCAGTGGCACCTTTAAGACCAAGTCTTATTCAGGTACAAGCTCTCCTTCCTCTGCAAGGACAGATCTGCATGTCCCCCCCCCAATAGCTAGCAATCCAAAACAGTCCAGTGGAGCATAAGTGGTGGGTGTTGCCTTCTGACACACTTCCGGTGATGTCAGGGGGTGTGGCGTATGCAAATGAGTTATGCTAATGAGCGCCTGCACCTCTTTTTCTACGAAATGACCCCTGCTAAGACCCAAGTTTGAGTCCAGCACAGTGTTCCCTCTAAGCTGAGTTAGTGTGAGCTAGCTCACAGTTTTTTAGCCTCCAGCTCACACATTTTTGTCTTAGCTCAGGAAGGATGGCCCCAGAGCAAACTAGCCGATGCAGTAGTCAAATCGCTCGCTCACAACTTTAATGTCAGTAGCTCACAAAGTAGAATTTTTCCTCACAAGACTCCACAGCTTGGAGGGAGCATTGGTACAGTGGCACCTTTAAGACCAACAAAGTTTAATTCTGGGCATAAGCTTCCGTGTGCAAGACCAACACAGCTACCCAGCGTAATCTAGGTTAATACTCAGTTGAATAGTTCTGTACCAAACGAACCATAACAATTTCAACATACTTGATAGGGCTGTTTGTGAGACTTTGAGAAAAGTTTCACTCCAAGGTCTGGATTTTGCAACTGGACTCTTTGAGCAGCTATTCCTGAAAGGGGAGGGGTTGTTCTCCAAATGGTACTCCTTTGTTTTTCATCACATCTTCATTGCCTCACCCCAACACCAGTTTACTGTCATGTACTGCTCACGTATTATAGTATTTTCCTGGCGAATGGTTTAATTATTCCGGCAACAGTTGACAAACCAGGATCAGCTTCATGCTATCCTACCTGCACGCAGAGAGATCTCCGTCTGCTATTATCCTTTCCATGAGTTCGGATTCCTGCCTTGCTTTGATGTGATGAATGACTTTTAAGCAACATAATACCCGCTTTGCTCCTCTCTCACACACACCCATTTCATTGCAAGTTGTCTTGAGTGACCGGATCTGAACGGTATTGTTTGCAGACAGACAAAACAGAAAAAGGAATTCTTTACCACGTGCCCGAGTGTCTCTTGTTCAAATTTAATTGAATTCTTGCTTGTGCTAAAACGGCCATCAATTATTCATAGCTGCATTCATTAATTCTAAATATTACAAGCAATAAGTACGGTTTTATCTCACTCTTAAGGATTTGGGCAGATAAAAATGCCCGGCTATTGCATTTTAATCCTTTTTTTTTTTATCAGACATCAAACTCGGGACCAGGCTGAGGTCATGGTAATTCATTTTTATGAAAGACCATATAGGAAATAGAATATGTATACTGAAGAGTATCAGCTCCAAATCTTGTTAGGTTAAATTGTATTTCACAGGTTACAATGTCATGGGGATACCTGAATGCCTTAAAACGGATGTGCTTGAAAACAATTCAGCACAATGTAATCTAAAGCACATAAGAGAGTGTTCAATCATACTGGACTCTGAAGTCCCCAAAAAGGCAGAACCAGACATTATGCAAGGGGTCCATAGTGCCTGCTGACATCTTCGTTGGCGTCCACCAAGTGTTTTAGAAGATGGGTTGGGCCACACAGGGCTCTGGCCTAGCAGGGCTCCTGACTGGGCACTGAAGATCCGATTGGCTATAACAATGTTTTGGTAGCAGCTGCCACCACAGTGTTTGTTTGATTCTTCCATACTCCTCTTTCCCAGTGTATTTTTAAAATGACCCTCCTTATCCCCCTGCAGTTCAGCTTCCTCCGTGTTTGTCTCTGCCTACTGTGGCAGCCATTTTGAGGTGGCAGCCCCTACTATGTCAGAATTCCAAACATGCCCACAGACCCCAAAAGGCTGGGGGCCCTTGCATTATGTTTTCCCGGACCTGAGAGAATGGGAATGCAAAAGGGTCCAGGGAACGTACAGGGTAGGAATGATAAGGGTGTGCTTAACTCTTCCCACCAATTGTCCCTGCAAATGCCTCCAGGACATTTTTTACCCAGTTGAACTCTGTGAAAAAATACATTTTGTTCTGGGAGGTTTGAAAGGAGCCAAACCTCCACAGTGTGTTTTAAAAGTTTTGAGCCAGTTTGGTGTCGTGGTTAAGTGCGCGGACTCTAATCTGGGAGAACCGGGTTTGATTCCCCACTCCTCCACTTGCACCTGACTGGATGACCTTGGGCAAGCCATAGTTCTGATAAGAGCTGTTCTTGAAAAAAGAGCAGTTTCTGTCAAGAGCTCTCTCAGCCCCACCCACCTCACAGGGTGTCTGTTGTGGGGAGGGGAAGGGAAAGGAGTCTGTAAGACGCTCTGAGACACCTTTGGGTTGTGAAGGGCAGGGTATAAATCCAATCTCTTCTTCTTCTTCTTTTTCCCTCTGGGCAGAGAACAGGCTGGAGCCGGGGGAGTCAGTTCAATTGCTTCCCAGACATACTTCAGCTCACCTTCATACATATGCTAATGGATCTAGCAGGAGAGATAATGGGTGGGGCATAATACCCCCCTTTATCTAAGCAGGGAACAGAAATTTGGAGGACTTTAGCCTAGAACAGCTTCAGGAATAATCTCCAGGAAGGAGGTGGAGAAAACACTTCTCTGACCTGGCCTGACCTGGTCAGTGGGTCGAGAAACAAATATGATAAGCAAAACGGACAGTGGATTTGCGTTTAAACCATTTCTTTTGGATCCCTTGCTCAATCTGGTGCTATGCTAAAAGTATGCTTGTGAACATTTCATTTAAAATAAATACTTCATAACTTTTGAAGCTGGTAGTGGTTCTCTGTACCGCATAGACCTCCACTGTCTTGGACATGCTATTTTAAAAGGAGCGCCAGGAGTGGGAAGGCAGGCAGTTGGAAAGTGGCTATTCTTCCAAGGGTGCGCAAGGCAGTAAATAGTCCCCATGATGACCAGGCACTGGGCAGTGGGAGACAGAGAAGCAAGGCCTCAGAACGTGGAAGGAAAACCAGGAGTCCTGACCCTCCCAGTGGACAGTCCCTTACAAAAGGTCAGGTGGTGGCGGCACATTATCAGAGGGAGAGAGAGTAAAGCCTATACAGGTTTTGGGAGAACCTCGGAAGGCAGGGCGGGACAGGGCTTGCAGGCCGGAGCAGGCCCATTCCGCCACAGACTCCCTTCTGGTTCTGGAGATCATAGTGTTACAAGGGAAAGATAGGATTGTTTCTCTTATAATGTTTAATCCCTCAGCTGTAGAGATACAAACAGGCATCCTTAAAGGAAAACAGCACCAGGAGGGATTGTGGCCTCAGGGGCAGAGCATCTGCTTGGTATGCAGAAGGTCACAGGTTCAATCCCCAGCATCTCCAGTTGAAAGGATCGGTTAAAAAGTGATGTGAAAGGCCTTTCTCTGCCTGAGACCCTGGAGAGCGGCTGCCAATCTGGGTAGACAATACTGATTCGGACGGACTGATGGTCAGGGCTTTTTTTTGTAGAAAAAGCCCAGCAGGAACTCATCAGCATAATAGGCCACACCCAACAGCAGGAACTCATTAGCATATTAGGCCACACCCCGGACAGCACAGCTCATTGGCATATTAGGCCGCACCCCCATGTTACCAGAAGTGTGCTCATCCAACCACACCCACCTTTTGTTTCTTACTCTGTTTACCTTGTTTGTTGTCCAAACCCAGGGCTTTTTTGTAGCAGGAACTCCTTTGCATGTTAGGCCACACACCCCTAATGCAGCCAATCCTAATGAGTTTCTGCTGTTGGGTGTGGTCTATTATGCTAATGTGTTCCTGCTGGGTGTGGCCAACTTGGAAGCCAGCAGGAACTCCGTTCCTGTGCGTTCCTGCTCAAAAATAGCCCTGCTGATGGTCTAATAATTCAGTATAAGGCAGTTTCATGGGTTCGTGTGTGTTCACCCCAGACCTCTGCCTACTTGGCACAGCCGGGTGTCTCCTTTCTCACTTAAATAACACTTCAGAAATCCACATGATGCTCCTGCAGAGCTTTATACGAGAGTCTCTAGTCTGCCACACCGAGAGGCACTTAAAACAGCTTTGAAGATCTATGTATTTTTAATAATGAGGCTCCTTAATAGTTATTTAAGGGCTTTAATTTGCCCTTTCGTGAACATATAACCAGATCCACACAATAACCAAACAAGGTTTAGGCTTCTTAAAGCACAGTTCGAGCTGATGGGACTGCAAACGGGTCTATGCCTGGCTGCTTTAGGATCCAGAGTGGGAAAGTACAAAAAGAGATGTAACGTAACACAGCACAGCTCTCTGTCCCGGGTCTATTTACAGGCATCCCTTCCAGCCCAAAGCCCAACCTTTGCTGCCTCTACCATGCGCCTCTGTGCTTATACCCCCAGCGTCAGCGAATGTCTGAATGCGTTCTTTGTTGCCTATTATACTGAGCATAATCTCCGGCTCTTTTTCCCTGCATTGTCTTTTAAGGAACAAAGATGACAACAGAGATTAGCGCCTCTGTGGGACTGCTAGATCCGAGACCGAGCTCCTGAGAATAACTCTATCTTTGTAGGTTTCTCGACTTCACCAGTTACACTTAGAACAGGCGAAGCAAAATTTGTCCACTCACCGACTCTCGCCACGAGAAAATTCTTTCGGCTGTCTGTCCAACCTTCCACCCATCCCCTTCCACTGGGGGGGGGGGGGGAATCAAGAGGGCATTAGTTGGAACCGAGACAAGAGACCTGAGCTGCTTATGAAAACGGGAGGCACAAAAGAAGCCATAATCAGGAGGAAACTAAGTCCTTATATGCCTTGAAATGTCATCCTCCTCCTCCATCAGGAAGGCGATGGACTTGACGAACTGCAAAAAGAAACTATTTGTGGGTTAGCTTGGAACTCAAAACAGAGAGAGAGAGAGAGAGAGAGAGAGAGAGAGAGAGAGAGAGAGAGAGAGAGAATATATAAAAGAGAATGGGAGGTCACGACCAGTGTTCCCTCTAAGGTGAGTTAGTGTGAGCTAGTTCACAGGGTTTTTAGCCTCCGGTTCACACATTTTTTGTCTTGGCTCAGGAAGGATGGCTCCAGAGCAAACTTATTTATGCAGTAGCCAAATCGCTCTCTCACAACTTTAATGCCAGTAGCTCACGGAGTAGAATCTTTGCTCACAAGGCTCTACAGCTTAGAGCAGTGGTGGCGAACCTATAGCACGGGTGACAGAGGTGGCACTCAGAGCCCTCTCTGTGGGCACGCGTGCCATCGCCCCAGCCAGGCCCAGACCATCATTAAAGTGTCGAATTCTCTGCCAAATAATTTTAAGTAAATGAAAGCATTTGGGATTGCTTTCCTTCCTTTGTTTGGAGCATCTTAAGTTAATGCATGAGTTGTTTTTTCTAAAGTAAAACCTCAGTATTCAGGTTAAATTGCCGTGTTGGCACTTTGCGATAAATAAGTAGGTTTTGGGTCGCAGTTTGAGCACTCGGTCTCTAAAAGGTTCGCCATCACTGGCTTAGAGGGAGCATTGATCCAGAGCAAACTAATCGATGTGGCAGCCAAATCGCTCACTCACAACTTTAATGCCAGTAGCTCTCAAAGTAGAATTTTTGCTCACAAGACTCCACAGCTTATAGGGAGCGTGGTTTTACTCTTGCACCGAAGCATGTGAACGTTCAGCGTTGCATTGGGCATAATCCAGTGGGAAACAGTAATCTGCTGCAAACCAGACTGCAATGAACAGGGGCTGTGCAAGAGCACAGCTGTCATTCCCTTCCCTGTGGCTTCCGCAGGAGAACTTCCCCGGGCTGACTGTGCCTATTGTGTTTTATTTTAACTGCAGAACTATAGGACCCAATTAAAAATAATGAGGCCTGTCTCCACCTGCCAGGCTCAGTTAGAGATAATGGAGCTTGATAGCTCCTGGAATAGATTCATTTTTGTCTGATAGGTGAACTGGGGCAGGGGTCTTGGCTGAGGTCAGTGGGGTAGACCGGGCAACAAAACACGGGTCATTCAAGCTTAAGAGAGTCTTTAGGAATCCTGTTATTAAATAAGGAAGTAGGAAGTAAATCGAATACAAAAACATGAGAATAAATCCCCATGCGGTTTGCTTTTAACCGCACTTTTCACGATGTGGCCATTCACCAAATTATTCTCTCTCCTAATGGAAAAATATCCAACTTGTAGGGACGTGAGAAGAAGAAGAAACACTGTTTGAGATAATGCCTACGGAGTGAAGGAAATGGGCCTATCGAAGTTTGTCAAGAGTAGTTTTGGTGGAAACAGAGGGAAAGTCGGTCATGTTTCGAATCAGGAATGATTCCAGTAAGACTGAACCCAGACTGAGTTGGTTTCTTGATGGAGATAATAATTTAAGACACCGATGCTAGCATATTTCTTAGGCAGCTGAAATAAAAAAAATATTCTTATCGCTCAGCATTCTTTTAAGCATTAATGAAGGGTTGTACACAGTGATTGGGCAAGAATCTCGTTGGATAAATTCAGCGGACGTGTTTATTGTTTGCTGAGACATTTCAAAATGTGCTACTCAAAAGGACCTTGAACTCAGCTGCCCAAAGGATCCGGTTCTTGATTTAATGTGGTGTGTTTGTACGGTGGTGTGGGCACTCCAAACTTTTAGAGGCCAGACAAGAGCTGTCATTTTAAATGAGTAATCAATCCTGAAACGACCGGGAGAGGCAACCCATTGTTCCCTGAGAATGGCGGCCACTGTCTGTTAGCAACACTTTTGAAAACCCCTGGACAGAATTCTTAACTTCTTGGCAGAAAGCCACACCGGAAACTCTCCTGCCCATAGCAGTGGCTTGAGGGTGGCGTTAGGCGATCCAAGTGCAACCACGCTCCTTCTCGATATGTTCTCTGCCAGGAAAAATTCTTGTTTCTTTTTTAAAAAAATAAAAATAAAATAGTCCATACAATACAAAATGCATATGAATATACAGAAAATATAGAATATGTCTAAAAATACAATGCCTGTCTAAATCTAATTATCTAAACCCTGTTTCAGCATTCCTCCCTAATCACAGAGAGCCTTTCATTCGTGACTTGTCAATATTACTGCTATTTTACTTATATCATTATCATCTCCATTCATTCACAGAAGAGAGCCAGTTTGGTGTAGTGGTTAAGTCTGCGGACTCTAATCTGTGAGAACCGGGTTTGATTCCCCACTCCTCCACTCACAGCTGCTGGATGACCTCGGGCAAGCCATACTTCTGGCACAGCTGTTCTCTCAAGGACAGTTCTGCAAAGAGCTCTCTCAGCCCCACCTACCTCACAGGGTGTCTGTGGTGGGGAGGGGAAGGGAAAGGAGTTTGTAAGCCGCTCTGAGATGCTGAGTGAAGGGTGGGATATAAATCCAATCTCTTCTTCTTATTCTTCTATTCTACATGTCTCTATTATTCTGATAGAACAAATTTAGACTCCAGTGGCACCTTTAAGACCAACAAAGGCCCCGGCCACACACGCCAGAAAATGGGGGGGGGGAGGCGTGGCTATTTGCACCGTCGCATTCTGATCCGCCATTATGCGATCAGACAGGACGGCGGTGCACCGGGGTTTCGTCCTTCGGCACGTGCTGCAATAAGGACAGCCGGAGGGAATAGGCGCGCACCGGCACGATCACACCGAACGAATCCGTCTGCAACCCGTGGCAAACCATTTGCTAGTAGATCTTTGCAGGTACTTTTTAACTGCGCATCTTCGGCGGCACACCACGGGTTGGCTACGGGTGCGCTACGCTTCCCAGATGTTGCGGTGTGATCGCGCCCCGAAAATCCGCCCAGCATTTGTGCCTTTCGCGCAGCAAATTCTCCGTGTGACCGGGGCCAAAGGTTTATTCAAAGTATGAGCTTACATGTGCATGCATACTTTTTCAAATACATTGGAAGGTAAGATAGAGTTCAAACCAACACGGCTGACCACCTGGAGCTATTATTCCGATAAGCAGTTAATTTAACTAAAGTATATATTTCCTTTATGTTTTCCAACCAATCTTGTAATTTAGGAGAGTTTTTTGTTTCCATTGCCTGGCAAAAACCAACCTGGCAGCAGTAATCATATGTAGAACAACCATTTGTTGATCTTTAGAAGTATCGGCTAAGTAATTCAACAATAAAGTCTCTGATCTATGTGGGGTTTGTACTTCTAACCCTGTTAAGATAGCTTTCACCACTAGTTTCCAATACATAGAAGCTCATATACATTCCCACCATGTATGAAAAAAAAATCTGCCCTGTCTTCTTGACAAAACCAGCATGTGTTATTAAATACTGATGTAAATATGCCAACCTATATAGAACAATCTTTTGTAAAGGTACCCTCGAAAATCTAGCCTTGGGTGAAGAAATTTTTTTTTAAAAAAAATACTGTAATGGTGATCATACCATCATAAATGTAATACTCAATGTATGGGATCAAGTTAAAAATAGATCGTCACCAAACCTTCCTTCATTATCAGTTTCACTGGGTACACTGTTCACTGCTTCTACGCTCTAGTTTACATACTACTAAGTCAAACAATACGGAACAACAGCCAACTGCCTTTCAATATTCATTTGCTTTCCTTTAATACTCTGGTATACATTTCCTTAATTCAGGGCTTCTGGGAACTCACAGCTCACATAAACCTATATTTATTTTAGTGATTCAGGTCCATAGCCTGTTTATCTGATTAAGGAGGTACCTATCTGTAAAAGCTGTTGCCACAATGAACTGAGCCCGCTTGCGGGGTAGGGCGGGGTAAAAATAACTGAATAAATAAAAATAAATAAATAAATAAACTTGTAGGTCTTTAAGGAGTGTTTTTGCTATAACGTGCCTACTTGCCTGGGATATATTTTAAAAATTCAGCAAGGACCTTGTAAATGATCTCTTACCCCCATATTACCCAAGATGTTGGTTGTGTTGTGGGGAATATATATAAAAACAGACACACCTTTTTTTTTCTTCTGGGTCTCATTTTGCATACCATAATACCAGCTGGGGTCACATCTTAATCGATTTAGCTGGTCACCCGTGTGCTGGAGAAGAAGCTGACAAGCAGTTGGTTCATTCTCTTGTGATATAGTAGCCCAGGAAATAAATCTGTGATGACACAGTTACATGCATTTGTGAACTCCGAGGCCTTGGAGGTCACTGGACAAATCTTACAACTGAATTGTTGACAGTTCTTTGCGGGGTTCCCCACCCAAAAACAGAAGGTTAATTGACCATTCCCCAAAACCATGAAGTGCTTTTGAAAATGTTAGTTTTAAACCATGGGGCATAGCCTCTATCAGAAAGAAGAAGCCCGTGCAACCTCTTGTTTCTACCAATTACTGAAATGATGGATTTTGGATAAGGATGTTGGGGGGAACATGCTTAATTGGATTTCCGAGTCATGTCAAAATCAAACAAAAACAATGTGGAATTGGTAGCAAAGTCTGGGACATATATGTTGATAGCAACAGTGAATCCGTCAACTTAAAGCAACCCTGAGTAAAGCTAATAGCCATCTCTCAATTCTGCCAATTTGAGTTATGTCTGTCAAGGAGAAGAAAATCTACGGGTCATCCAGACAGCACAAAATCGGAACACGAGTGAACACACGGAAAAGCAGAGCTCAGAGCAAAACGCGAGCAAGCCGCTTTTGGCACCCACTTACGTCCTAGCAATGCTCCAAACAGAAACACAGCGACCTGTAACCCAGAGAAAGTTTACTATTTAAACAAAATCGTCCTTCCTTGAAAACACACACAGGAAAACAGGTATGTGCATGCCCATCTGTAACATGAACTACCTTTCTAATTACCTCCGACAGACGTTTCAAACCTGATATTTGAAGTGGAGAACAGTATCGGTGGCGCAACAAGGACGGGACAATCGGGTCTGCTCCTGACCTTGGGGCCACCCGAGTGGGGTTGCAAAGTAAGCAAGGGTGTTCCAGGCAAAGCCTCGCTCGTTGTTGGCCCGCTACGCGACCCTGGACTTGTTTCTGGAACGGCCCCCTCCCTACGGAAGCCGTTTTTGAAATGGGGAGGGGGTGAGTATTCAAAAGTAGCCGAGAATATGCCAGGAGGAGACGGGACATAAAGCCCTGGTCAGAATTAGCTGTTTGGGGTCTGACACATTAAAAAGCAGGAGTCATGTTATCAGGGGTCATTTCCTGCGGGAGCGCACAGGAGCAGAGCTCCAGCAGTAAGGAGCCCAGGGGGCGGGCACATGCAACAAGCCCCACCCCCTGATCCCAGCAGCCCTCAGTCAGAGCAAGAAGCGGCCAGGTAAGTTGCAGAGCTCCCCCCGGCACCCTGATCCAAAACAGTCCAGTGGCACCTTTAAGACCAAGGTTTATTCAGGTACAAGCTCCCCCTCCTCTGCGAGGACAGATCTGCACATTCCCCCCCCCGTAGCTAGCAATCCAAAACAGTCCAGTGGAGCCTGAGCAGTGGGTGTTGCCTTTGGACACACTTCCGGCGATGTCAGGGTGTGTGGCATATGCAAATAAGTTATGCTAATGAGTTATGCTAATGAGCTCCTGCACCTCTTTTTCTGCGAAATGACCCCTGCATGTTATGATTAACCCATATAATCCCCATAGTCTGGGGATGTTCTTGGACTCAGGCCTACTGCTGGAGGAGATTGGATTTATATCCCGCCCTCCACTACCCGAAGGAGTCTCAGAGCGGCTTACAATCTCCTTTCCCTTCCCCTCCCCACAGCAGACACCCTGTGAGTGAGGTGGGGCTGAGAGAGCTCTCCGGAGGACTGCTCCTGAGAGAAGGAGGCGGCAGCAGTGTTCCCTCTAAGCTGTGCACGTGAGCAGCTGCGCATTAACACAGGAAGCCCCACTCATCTGCAACCTGGAGCCACGCAGGGTCTAGCATGGCCCACGGCCCATTTTAAGATTATAGCAGTTGCATTCTGCTCAGGGCGTGAACTGCTCCACTGAGGGGTCGGGGAAATTAAAGCCGGGTGGCAGCCGTTGCCAAGAGTGCCTCTTACCAGCTTTGACTGGTTAGGCAGCTGTGGTCTTTCCGGGGCGAAAAAGATCTGGCAACCATATTGTATGCCCGGGTGTCATCTGGATTAGAGTACTGCAGTGCACTCTGCTCGGGGCTGCCCTTGAGGAGAGTTTGAAAACTTCGATTTGTGCAGAATGCCTCAGCTAGGATGCTGAGCAGAGCCGCTGCTAGGGACCATACCACTCCAGTCTTGGTCCGTCCATCTACACCGGCTCATGGTCTGTTTCCAGGCACAATTCAAGGGGCGGGTCTTGACCGTCAAAGCCCTCTACGGTTTGGGACCAACATACCTGAAGGGTTCCCTACCAGCGTTCCCTCTAAGCTGAGTTAGTGTGAGCTAGCTCACAGTTTTTTAGCCTCCGGCTCACACATTTTTGTCTTCGCTCAGGAAGGACGGCTCCGGAGCAAACTAACTGATGCAGTAGCCCCATTGCTTGCTCACAGCTTTAATGCCAGTAAGTCACAAAGGAGAATTTTTGCTCACAAGACTACACAGCTTAGAGGGAGCATCCCTGCCTACCCCTTTAAAAAGCCAGCCAGTCAACTTCCAAGGCCCATTTCAGGGGGAAGCAACCCGACCCCCCCCCCAATGTTTATAGTTTATTCTGCTTTGAGAATCTTGTTTTTAAAAACAGATTATAAATGCATGATCCGATGGAATGTGGGAAAACAAAGAAATGCCTATTTTGTTTTGCACGAAACTGTAAAACGTTGCCGAGTCTCTGTTTATATGACGTTTGAAAAATACCTAAAGATTTCAATCTCAGAACGTGAAAGGCTGCCTTATAATGAAACGGTCAGGCACTAGGACCTACACTTTATTTCGTATCATAACTCTGGGGAAGGCCTTTTCGTCCGTTACATCCCTGCATATAATCAGTGGTCGTGCCTATTGTAAAACTCCGATACACCATCTGTATGCTCTCTGGTGGCTAGACTCCCGCTCTGCTAAAAGTCTGATCCCTGTAGGATTAACTGGCAATTTCACACTAAGTGATTTTTAAGCACACTTTGGTGAGACTGAAGACAGTATTTTTAGGACACAAGTTACAAGCCCCTTTTGCACACTAGGGGTGAAAGTCTGATTTTGTAAAATGCTGTGCATTTCATTTAGTTTATGTCTATTTAGGTGAGATACAGCTATACGATGATAAATCAAAGGGCCTTCTTTAGAAGTTGTTGTTGGAGTAAAATTAAAAAGGCCAACGCTATGCTGGGGATTATTAGGAAGGGAATTGAAAACAAATCAGCCAGTATCATAATGCCCCTGTATAAATCGACGGTGCGACCTCATTTGGAGTACTGTGTACAGTTCTGGGCGCCACCCCTCAAAAAGGATATTATAGCATTAGAAAATGTGTAGAAAAGGGCAACTAGAATGGTAAAAGGGTTGAAAGGAAGGTTAAAGCGCTTGGAGCTCTTTAGCTTGGAGAAACGACGGCTGAGGGGTGACATGATCGAGGTTTACAAAATTATGTATGGATAGAATGCGTAGAAAAAGAAGTCCTTTTCTCCCTTTCTCACAATACAAGAGCTCGTGGGCACTCCATGAAATTGCTGAGCGGTCGGGTAAGAACAGATAAAAGGAGGTATTTCTTTACCATAGGAGTGATGAACACATGGAATTCACTGCCACAGGAGGTGGCGGTGGCTACAAGCATGGAAAGCTTCAAGAGGGAATTGGATAAGCATATGGAGCAGAGGTCCATCAGTGGCCCCTATTAGCCACAAGGTATAGTTAGGAACTCTCAGTTTGGGGCAAGTGATGCTCTGTCTTCTTGGTGCTTGGGGGGGGGCAAGAGTGGGAGGGCTTCTAGTATCCTGGCCCCACTGCTGGATCTCCTGATGGCCCCTGGTATTTTTGGCCACTGTGTGACACAGATTGTTGGACTGGATGGGCCATTGGCCTGATCCAACATTGGCTTCTCTGATGTTCTTATGCGTAATATGTTAAGGATATTTGCAGAGTATCTGATCTTGTCTTTCCAACTGTTGCTATCTTTGTGTCTACAGCACTTTAGTAACGCACAGCCCAATCCTAGCCCTGTTTACTTTGAAGTAAGTCCTCCTGAATTCCGTAGGACTTGCTCCCATTTTCTAAATGTGGCTTAAAACTGTTATCGCAACTCTGCGAGGTGCATTCACACACCTGACCCATCATGACCACCCAACACTTGCCTCTTTTTGTCTGCCTGGCTCTACACCACACTGCCCCAATCTAAACCAGTAACACAAACAGTTATGTGCACCTGTCACCATGTACTCAAGAAGCATTTGCAAATCAGGAACTGGCCCTAACCTACCTTTCCTTTCACTTTGCTCTGTAATGCAAACAAATATATACTAGTAGGGAGAAAACGAAGTCCCGTCCCTTTAGGAGAGTCTGAATGGGTGGTTCCTTACCAGGTGATGTTATTTACCTCTTTGAAAAGTATCAGGTCCCTGGTGAGTAATCGTTTTACTTCTACTGTATCATCATTCACAAAAAACAGGTATTCTATACACCTGGCTGGTAGATTCAAAGGTCTGGTTGGGTCTACTCAACTGATCAGGGGATGGGTGAATTAAATCAGATGGAGCAGAGGTCCATCAGTGGCTATTAGCCACAAGGTATAGATAGGGACTCTGGGGCAAGGGATGCTCTGTCTTCTTGGTGCTTGGGGTGGTCAACAGTGGGAGGGCTTCTAATGTCCTGGCCCCACTGGTGGACCTCCTGATGGCACTGGTATTTCTGGCCACTGTGTGACACAGAGTGTTGGACTGGATGGGCCTTTGGCCTGATCCAACACTGGCACCTCTTATGTTCTTAAAGCACAAAAAGGCAGGGAATCAAACCCCGATTAAAATATATTAACGTTCCTCTGCTGTCACTGCATTTTGGTCATGTAAACCGAAAGACGGACGCATGGTTCAGAAAGAGCAGAGGGAGCGGCGTGCAATGTGCCGCCGCTCGCATTAGGAAGAGCCCTGAGCAGAAAAAATGGATTAGACCTTGCCGGCACTCATCAGGACGCCATCTTAAGCGATCAGTGAAACGTCACCAGCACTTTATGATTTATGATCTATTTATAATTGGTTTGTTTTAAATGATTCTATGTGGATCTTAACTGCTATTTACGTATTAATCAGTGTGAGCCGCCCTGGGGGGGGTACAAATTTAATTAATTAATTAAATAAATAATGATCTCTATTAAAAAGGGTTTTTTTTAAAAAAAAATCACTGCACTTTTAAAAGTATACCTCCTGGAAGAGTGAAATTGTAAGAAGAAAAAGAGATTGGATTTATACCCCGCCCTTCACTACCGGAAGGAGTCTCAGAGCGGCTTACAAACTCCTTTCCCTTCCCCTCCCCACAACAGACACCCTGTGAGGTGGGTGGGGCTCAGAGAGCCCTTGACAGAACTATGGCTTGCCCAAGGTCATCCAGCAGGTGCATGCCAACTGGCCTGGATAAAAAAGTCCTATCCCTTTAACAGAGGCTTCATGGACTGTTACTGACCAGGTGACATTGTTGTGCCCTGAAAAGCTTCAGCTTCCCATTTCCACACATTAAGCCTCTGTTGAAGGTGCAGCCAGTGTGGTGTAGTGTTTAAGAGCTACAGACTCTAATCCGGAGAACCGGGTTTGATTCCCCACTCCTCATCCACCTGCAGCCGGCTGGATGACCTTGGGACAGTCACAGTTCTCTCAGAGCTCTCTCAGCCCTGCCTACCTTACAACAAGAAGAGAAGAGATTGGATTTCTACCCTGTCCTTCACTACCCAAGGGAGTCTCAGAGCAGCTTACAAACTCCTCTCCCCTCCCCCTCCCCACAACAGACACCCTGTGAGGTAGGTGGGGCTGAGAGAGCTCTTGACAGAAATGGCTCTTTTTCAAGGACAGCTCTTATCAGAACTCTGACTTGCCCAAGGTCATCCAGCAGCTGTGAGTGGAGGAGTGGGGGAATCAAACCCGGTTCTCCCAGATTAGAGTCCGCGCACTTAACCACTACACCAAACTGGGCTGTTGTGGGGAGAGGAAGGGAAGGTGATTGTCAGCCGCTCGGAGACTCCTTTGGGTAGTGAAAAGCAGGGTATAAAAACCAACTCTTCTTCTCCTCCTTCTTCTTCCAGTCCTGTTGGCAACCCAATATAAAAAGGACGGCAGGGCAGTGTGGTTCAGGGGTCAAAGTGCTGAACTAGGGAACTCAGGTTCGAATCCTCACTCTGGGTGGGTGATAGTGTTGCCAGCTCTGGGTTGGGAAACACCTGGAGATTTGGGGGTGGAGCCTGAGGAGGGCGGGTTTTGGGGAGGGGATGTTGTAGGGCTCTCTTTCGGCTCTGCTCCGGCAGAGTGCAGGGGGTTGGACTAGATGACCTGCAAGGTCCCTTCCAGCTCTAACATTCTGTGATTCCATGATACCCAGACCTCAACTTTGTGGGTCTTCCAGGCAATGCTCCTGCAGAGTGCAGGGGGTTGGACTAGATGACCTGCAAGGTCCCTTCCAGCTCCAACATTCTGTGATTCCATGACACCCAGACCTAGACTTTGTGGGTCTTCCAGGCAACGCTCCCTCGAAGCTGCGGAGTCCTGTGAGCAAAAAGTCTCCTTGCATAAATGCGTTTGCTCTGGAGCTTTCCTTCCTGAGCTAGGATGGAAAGGTGTGCTAAAAAATGGTGAGCTAGCTAGCTGGCTGGCTGAAACGGACTCCGCTTAGAGGGAACCCTGCTTCCAGGTGCCCCTTGGCCCTGTCCTTTCAGACCACCTGCCGCAGACAAGCGGGCGGGATCCCTCTCGGTCTGCCTCGCAGGGTCGTTGTGAGGTTAAGCGGGACAGAAAGGTGTGAGCCGGAGGCTAAAAAACGGTGAGCTGGCTGACAGGGACTCCGCTTAGAGGGAA
>NW_015167526.1:828422-842595 GCF_001447785.1 Gekko japonicus
CAGGCGGGTGGGGGGGGGTCCGGCGTTCCCTCTCAGCGGAGTGAGTGTGCGCCGGCTCACGCGTTTTTGAGCCTCCGGCTCAGGAAAGGGCGACCCAGGGCAGACTCATTCCTGCAGCGGCCAAGCAGTGTTCCCTCTAAGCTGAGTTAGTGTGAGCTAGCTCATAGTTTTTTAGGCTCTGGCTCCCACGTTTTTGTCTTCGCTCAGGCAGGAGGGCTCCAGAGCAAAGGAGGGCTCCAGAGCAAACTAATTGATGCAGTAGGCAAATCACTCGCTCAAAACTTTAATGCCAGTAACTCACAAAGCAGAATTTTGGCTCACAAGACTCCACAGCTTAGAGGGAGCCTTGCGGCCAAGTCGCCCGCCCGCCCACCACTTTCATGCCGGTCGCTCCCAAAATTGGATTTTTGCTCCGGGACTCCACAGCTTAGAGGGGAGTGTTGGTGGGGTTAGGGGCGGACGGACCATGAAGCAGACTGAGCACGTGCCTTGGGCACCAGGGCCAAAGGGGGCACCGCAAAGTTGGGGAAAGGGTGAAAAGGGGAAAAAAGGAACACCACGAATGAAGATTTGTAAAAATAATAATAATGATTAAACGAGTGCAAATTGATCATGGTGCACCCTAGGGTTATCTTCTGTTTTTTGTTGGCGAGGTGCAGTGTCATAGGCTATTGTTTAAAAGTAAAATGCACGTGTTTAAAAGTCAAACGGTGGAGCCAAATTCAGTTGTCAGTTGCTGCAACCTGCGTTGTCTATCTGGTCGGACAGGTCAACCACTAAAATGGACTGGGTCAGTGTGGAAAGGAGGGGGGCACCAAGATTGGGTCAGGGCTTAGGGCACCAGGGAGCCTTCATCCGCCCCGGGTGGGTTTGCTTTCCCTCCCCACTTGGGGGCAGACTTGGGTGCGATGCAGCGTGCCTGACTGATATCCCCCCCCCCACATTTGGGGGCACTGCACGTCCCTGCCTGCAACTGGACTCTTCAAGCCAAGCGACTTCTTTAGAGGAAGCATTTCTGTCAGATCTGCGCTTTAGCAAAGGTCGGCTGTTAGTGATAGCGAAGTTCACCCTTGCTTTCGGGGCAACACCCCCCCCCCCGTTTCTCTAACATGACCTTCCCCCCTAAGTTAGATTGGGGGGGGGGGGTGTTTGCCCGTGTGTTGGCCTGAAGCAGCAGGACAAAGTTTGAGTCCAGGGGCACTTTTAAGACCGACAAAGTTTAATTCTGCGTATGAGCTTTCCTGTGGTAAAGGTGCCACTGGACTCAAACTTTTATTCCCACCTAAGTTTACTGGGAGAGGTATAATAGGTCGGCGTTCCAAGCATGTGTCTTGAGATTAGCTCTGTGCATCTTCTGCCTTGGGAAAAAACCCCAGACTTCATGATGTTCAAAACGATCTCTGTGTGTTCCCCCACTTCAGACTCATAAGGTTTAAAGCAGCGTTCCTTTGGGGCAGGCTGACGTAGGAAGTCCCACGGTTCAGCCAGTCTTTTTGGTGCATTACTTGCAAGTGCATCTACTTAACGATAAATCGTATCACTCCCATTATATCTGTCCTGTGAAACAAAATCTTGAAAGACAAGTTTTTATAGCCAAAGTCATCGATGAATGGAAAGGTGTTCCATAAAAACATTTATTGTCATTGGAAAGGTAAAAAGTCGTTTCTCTGCTGCAGTGCTGAGAAACAACTTTTTACCTTGCTCAAGTTTCAGAGATATAGGTAGCTGCTTCCTACCTATATCTCTGAAACTTGAGCAAACTTCATGAAACATGAGCCAACTTCAGAGGACGGCGGAAGACCGGAAGGCCTGGCGTGATCTGGTCCATGGGGTCGCGAAGAGTCGACTGTGCGTCTGAACGACAACCTATATCTCGCTGTTCCTTTTTCTGCACAGGAAATGATAGAAAGTGACATCACGTCCATCATGTCTGGCCTGATCAGAAACTCAGGGCAACAAAGCCACCTCCCGCCTTCACAGGAGTACAGGTGAGAAGTTACATCCCTTGAGAAACTTGAACTGCATCCAGGTATCAGGTGAAAACTTTACTTTGAAAGTCATTTGCCTTCTGACATAAAAAAAGACAATCAAGGTGGCTGATAAATGTGAGCTTGGATTGAATGGCCCTGAGGCCTTGCCGCTTGCTTACATTTCTTGACAAGTGATTTATTGCCGGTTAAGATTTGGGCACATGATAATTTGGGTGCCACCTTCGCTGTTGCCAATGATTATTTATTGGTTACATTTAGAGCATGTTCTCTTCTTCAGCGAGTGCAGCATTTTTGCTTGACAACCGTTCTGCAAGGCAGGTGAGCCAAGTGGCTGACTGGCCTGGTAAAACAATGTCCTGCTCTTTATGAGGGTATAAGGACAAAGTCTGAGTCCAGGAGCAGCTTTAAGACCAACCGAGTTTCATCCAAGGTATGAGCCTTCTTGTGTGTGCACTTCATGCCACTGGACTCAAACTTTGTTTTCTGCCGCTCGGACCAACACGGCCGCACCACCTGAATCTGTCTTCATTTGGACGTTATACATGACCTGATGCTGTTTCTCTCCATGACTTGATAAGCTTAAGCTGGTAATTTCCACACACTAAGCCTCTATTAAAGGGGCAGGACATTTCTCCCTGGGCCTAAGGCAACTTTACAAAGGAGTTTTAGAGATAGTGGCGTGCACAAGCCCACCCAGGGGAGCTTTATGCTGGAAAAATTGGAAATCAGGTCTCCCTACCAATGTTCCCTCTAAACTGCGGAGTCTTGTGAGCAAAAATTCTACTTTGTGAGCTACTGGCATTAAAGCTGTGAGCGGGCGATTTGTCTGCTGCATAAATTAGCTTGCTCTGGAGCCCCATCCTTCCTGAGCAGAGACAAAAACGGGTGAGCCGAAGGCTAAAAAATTGTGAGCTAGCTCACACAAACTCAGCTTAGAGGGAACATTGCTCCCTACTCCCAAGTTGAACCTTCTGGCTTTCAAAATGGCTGTGATCCAGCACTCAACCAAGCATTTAGACCTTTGGGAAGCAGCAACTTAATCAGTAGGATTGCTGTCAAAGTGTCTGATCCAGGGATCTATTTCAGCTGAGGGAGCTGAGATACACACACACACACAGTTGTGGGGAACTGTCTCCACGGTCACTTCAGTGGAAGTTGGTACAGGTGTTGCTTTAGGTACATGAACCAGCTCCTTCCATTAAAAAGAATGGGATGCTCGGTGTGCAGAAAAAGGTCTGTGTTTGCATCCGAGTGCAGAGATCTCCCAGGTAGGACGTACAGCCAACGTATAGCAGGAATCCCAGACACATTGTGGGCTCTGTTTTTCCTAAGCCACGTATGCCTATCTAAAATACCGTTAATGAAAACCTTCACTTCATCCAACATAAAGCTAAGCAGTCAGGGACCAACATGCATGCCCTGGGTGTATTTAGGCAGATGCTAAGCAAAGCACAAGAACGTAAGGCGGGTGCAGGTGGACCGCAGCATCCTGTTTCCAGGAACAGCCACCTGGCTGTAGAAGGCTCAGGAGGAGGGCATAAGAACATCAAAGAAGCCAGTGTTGGATCAGGCCCGTGGCCCATCTAGTCCAACACTCTATGTCACACAGTGGCCAGAAATACCAGGTGCCATCAGGAGGTCCAGCAGTGGGGCCAGGACACCAGGAGCCCTCCCACTGTTGCCCCCCAAAAGCACCAAGAATACAGAGCATCCCTTGCCCCAGACCGAGACTTCCTATAAGAACATCAGAGAAGCCAATGTTGGATCAGGCCAATGGCCCATCCAGTCCAACACTCTGTGTCACACAGTGGCCAGAAATACCAGGTGCCCCCAGGTGGTCCAGCAGTGGGGCTGGGACACTAGAAGCCCTCCCACTGTCCCCCCGGCACCAAGAAGACAGAGCATCCCTTGCCCCAGACCAAGAGTTCCTATCTATACCTTCTGACAAATAGCCACTGATGGACCTCTGCTCCATATGCTTATCTAATAATGTTGATAAGCATAATGTTGCTAATGTGGTGTATCCCCAGCATCTTTTACGCAGAGCCATTACACATTTATTGCAGCCGAAAGCCATGAATTTGTCCCGTCCCTTTTTCAGACCAACGGAGTGGAAGTTACTTCATTCTGTGGCAGTGACTTTCATGGGTCAGTGCCATGTTGTCTAAAGAAGCCCTTGTATCAGTTCTGGGCCTCCAGCGATGCAGCGTCGTGGGTTGGCCCCAAGTTCTAGAGCTCAGCAAGAAAACCATTTTCTGCCCTCTCCCCTCTGTCCAGTCTTCTTCTCCACCACACCCCCTGGGTCCTCTGCTGTGCGAAATGTTCACGCAGTCCACCGCGTGCCTGGGGAGGGTGTGAAAAAAACCCACGGCTTTTGAGAAAGTTCCATAGCTGCCAAATCATATCCTCTTTGTAAAAGCCAAACAGTTTCCTGGCACTCAGAAGAGTGTAGTTGCATCTCATTACGTGATGTGGAATTCCCGTTTACTCATTACCATGGCGTAATCTACTCCCCAAGACTTCAAAAAAAGCTCTGTTTGTGAGGAGGGGGTGACGGTCAAGGTCTCCTCCCCCCTCAACTCGAGGGTGTTCCCACACTTTTTCCTAAGCAGGTATTCACTTTAGAGACTTCTTTCTATCCACACCGCAAACATTTCCCACTGTCTTCTCTCCTCTCAACAAGTGGTTTCTTGCACATTCTGAAGCTGCTGTGGAAAAAGGTTGGTGAAACTCTAGTTTGCTCTCTGCTCTTAGCTTTCCTTCCATTTCCCTAGAATTTGTATTGGTATGATTCCATTCCTAAATGAAAACTATAGATAACCTCTAAGTGCTTAGTTATACACATTACCTTTTGGAAGAATATCAAGCAGTTACAAAGTCTTTGGGGAGGAGGGCGAAGGAATTATTTTAATTCACAATGCAAAGGAAATGAGTATCATTGTAGGTCAACTATACAAAACTTCCTCTGATTGGACACTTACTTCTAAGTAAGCATGTTTAATAAAACGCAGAACGTGAGACAGACTTTAAAAAATTCTAGCTCAGCTAGTACTGGAAAAAGCATTCCCCCAACAAACGGAGCCGGTTTCCAAAGTCTTGTTGCCTTTTTTCCTTTTTTAAAAAAAGTAGCGCTGTCATTTGTCATTGCAAACGTGTTGTCTAAACTGAATTGCATGACCTCATTTTTTTTAAAGCGGCAAAATTCTCTAAAAATCGAGACTGTACCCCCAAAGTGCACGGCACTATTTGTTCTACTTCATGAGAAAACACTTTGGATTATGTAAAAGAAAATCTTTTGGACTGACTGATGTTAAGAAGAGAATAGAGCTGTCAAATTCTATCGGGGCTGTTTACTCTTCCGCTGTCACCACAGCCCAAGACGGGGACCTGCCGTCCCGAGTTCTCCATGGGGGGCAGGAGGGCTCCACAAAATGGGAAACGGCCTCAATTAGCGAGTGGGAGGACGGAGCTGTGCAGAGAATATTCTTGTTGGTCTCGCTTAAAATATTTCTGTGAGGCAGCAGGACTTGGGAGAGATCTGGTTTCTAAGTGGATCTTTTTTAAAAAACAAAAAATAAAAGCCTGAAAAGAAAGAGAGGGAGCCACCAAAAGACAGATCAAGGAGAGAAATCAGAACTTCACAGAGATTCTGGAAATAGCATATTGTTCGCCCGTTTGGAATATTGCAGTGTTTTAAAGAAATTATCCCAATGTCTGGATTCAGAGGTACATCCAAACTTCATAAGATTGATGTGGAAGGGATGTATATCTCCTCCAGGGGCACCAGACATTTTGCGGTATTTGTTGCTTATGACTAGTAGTACATAGGGGCCAGGGAATTAAGAACATAAGAGAAGCCAATGTTGGATCAGGCCAATGGCCCCTCCAGTCCAACACTGTGTCACAGAGGCTAGGAGCCCTCCCACTGTTGCCCCCCCCACAAGCACCAAGAAGACAGAGCATCCCTTGCCCCAGACTGAGAGTTCCTATAAGAACATAAGAGAAGCCAATGTTGGATCAGGCCAATGGCCCCTCCAGTCCAACACTCTGTGCCACACAGTGGCCAGAAATACCAGGGGCCACCAGGAGGTCCAGCAGTGGGGCCAGGACATTAGAAGCCCTCCCACTCTTGCCCCCCCCCCCACAAGCACCAAGTATACAGAGCATCACTTGCCCCAGACCAAGAGTCCCTATCTATACCTTGTGGCTCATAGCCACTGGTGGACCTCTGCTCCATATATATAAGAACATAAGAGAAGCCAATGGTGGATCAGGCCAATGGCCCATCCAGTCCAACACTGTGTCACACAGTGGCTAGGAGCCCTCCCACTGTTGCCCCCCCCAGTACCATAAGACAGAGCATCCCTTGCCCCAGACTGAGAGTTTCTATCCATACCTATATCTAGGCACCGTTGATTTCAGTGGCCCGTCCTTAAGGCAGCTTCTACTGAATCAGACCATTGGTACATCAAGGTATTTGTCTACTCAGACTGGCAGCTGCTCTCTCCAGGATCTCAGGCTGAGGTCTTGCCAATCACCTGTTACATGGTCCTTTTAACTGGAGATGCTGGGGATTGAACCTGGGACCTCCTGCATGCAGATGCTCTCCCACTGAGCCACAGCCTCTCCTTCCATCCAGGGGTGTGCCAGTACGTTTTCCTTCTCAGGTTCTACCCGTGTTGTTGAGACAGTTATTTGTTTTAGGGTACTGCTTTCCATACTTGTGATTGGGTACCAAGAAGGCACTAAATGGAACCTGCGTCTGTGTGGTATATTCTGTGTGCATGGGAAGAGCCGAAACTGGATCGGGACCACCCTGTTTTCCCAATGTGAAGCCATGCTCCCTCTGAAGTGTGCATTTGCCTCCCTGGGGGAAACTTACAGCCAATGTTCCTTCTAAGCTGTGGAGTCTTGTGAGCAAAATTTGTACTTTGTGAGCTGCTGGCATTAAAGTTGTGAGCGAGTGATTTGGCTACTGCATCAATTAGTTTGCTCTGGAGCCATCCCTTCCTGAGCGAAGAGAAAAATGGGTGAGCCGGAGGCTAAAAAATGCTGAGCAGACTCACACTAACTCAGCTTAGAGGTAACACTGCTTTCAGCTAGCCCTCTGTTTCCACATCAGGACAAACAGTAATTTAGACTAAGAATATGACACAGGAGGAGAGGGATACACCCATCCAATGTTCCCTCTCAGCTGAGTTAGTGTGAGCCACCTCACCGTTTTTTAGCCTCCGGCTCACACATTTTTGTCTCAGCTCAGGAAGGACGGCTCCGGAGCAAACTAATGTATGCAGCAGCCAAATCGCTTGCCCACCACTGTCATGCCGGGAGCTCACAAAGTAGAATTTTTGCTCACAAAACTCCACAGCTTAGAGGGAACATTGCACCCATCCCCACTGCTACAACCTCTGTATAATTGCTCATTGCTCTCCCCCCCCCCCAGTTTATTTTAAAATACATTTAAAAAGTTGTGAGATCCCATCACTGAAAACCCAGGGCTTTGACTCCAGGTTCCCCGGAAAGAGATGGCAAAGAAATCTGCTAAATAAATTTTAAAGAGTACAAGACTGTTAGAAACCGCAATGTAAATTTTGTTGTGTGGCTGGGAAGCTCTCCTAATTGTAAAAAATCCTAAAGTTTTAGGTTTAGATGAAGTGGGCAGAGTCCGATGGTTCGGTCCTTTGTTCCGGCTGCAAAGTCCAAGGGGGTTTGCTCCAGTAAGTAGGACTGTCAGAAATGAACCCAGGACGAAGCTTGGCCCGTAGAAAAGGGCAATTAACATCCAACCGAGAAGGATTTGTTTGTTTGTTTGCCTTCGTGTTACGCTTCTGCCACGGATACTTTGCAAGGGATAAAACACTCTCATGCATTTCTCTACTGGGTCGGGAAAGTGAGAGGAGCCACGGGGATGCTGTGAATGGAGAGGTGTGGCAGGGTGGGAGGGAATATCACATTAACTGCCTGCCTGGGGAAACACAAGCAGATACAACTGCCTACTCCTGAGTCAGAGCAGTGGCTGCAGCTCTCCAGGGGCTCAGGGAGGGGGGAGGGTCTCTCTCATCTCACCCCCTGCATTGCAAAGGGCATGCGCTGCGCGGTCCCTCCCTCCCATCTGGGCTGGCTTAACTGTGAGCTGCTGCATCCATGAGATGGGGGGGGGGGGCTGCCATCCTTCCTGAAGAGAAGAAGGGAAGTTTATTTCGCTTTGTTACTGGCTTAGGAAATAATCCTTTCCAGCATAATTCTCCTCCCTCCACCCCCATCTCCTCAGTCCCCCTGAATCATCAACAATATCAAACAAATGCTGGAAATGCAGACTTAAGAAAGGTACTTACCTTCATGCCTGGTGGACCTGTGATAAAATACAAAGATTTTGGAAAGAGATTCATGCTATGATTGTACAAATGACTGATATTTCAATTCCATTAGCACCTGAGACTTTTTTTTGTTAAATATTATGCCTGATAACCTTGAGAAGGTAGATGTACATCTGATTTGTCATTTGCTCACGGCGGCAAGGATGTTGCTGGCGAAATTCTGGAAGCAGGAAGATATTCCATTTGTAAAGGATTTTGTAGCCAAAATTATGGACAATCTGACAATGAAGCGTCATGGGAAAGAAGAAAAGGTTTTTCACAATACTTGGTCAAGATTTTATGCGTGGTTAGAGAAGAACTCCGAGACTTGAAGAGCTGAGTAAGATGTTTATATCCAGCTATAGAGATGATGTATAACACTAATTTGATTTTCTCAGAGCAGGTGCTTAATTTTATCAAAAGAATCCACGTTTGTTGTCTTGGTTGGTCGGTGTTATCTATAATAAAATAAATATATATATATATATACATTAAAAACAAAACAATATCTAAGAGAGAACAGTTAGATTTGAGCTAAGGAGCACCTCAGATATTCAGACAATACCACTCTAATGGCAGAAAGTGAAGAGGACCTAAAGAGCCTCTTGCTCAGGGTAAAAGAGGAGAGCGCAAAAGTGGGCTTGAAGCTCAACATCAAAAAAACTAAGATCATGGCATCCGGCGCCAGAGGTTAGGAACTTGGGAGTGCTCCTGGATGCCTCCTTAACAATGGAGGCCCAGGTAGCAGCCACTGCCATGTCGGCCTTTTACCATCTTTGACTGATTAGGCAGTTGGTTCCCTTCCTTGAACGCAACGACTTAGCAACAGTGATCCATGCGATGTTCACCTTAAGATTAGACTACTCCAACGCTCTCTACATGGGGCTGCCCTTGTCGCAAATCTAGAAGCTGCAGCCAGTGCAAAATGCTGTGGCCAGGTTGTTGATGGGTTTTCCCATGAGGGAGCACATCCAACCTGTCCTGAAGGCATTGCACGGGCTGCAAATAGCATACCAGATTCGTTTCAAGGTGCTGGTTCTTACCTTTAAAGCCCTTTATGGCCAGGGTCCAACATACCTGAGGGACCACCTTTCCCCATATGTACCCCAGAGAGCACTTCGGTCAGGGTCACAAAATTGTCTGGCCCTTCCTGGTCCCAAGGATGCCAGGATGGCAGTGACCAGGGCAAGGGCTTTCTCGATGGTGGCTCCACACTGGTGGAATGAGCTTCCGGAAGAGACCAGGGCCCTGCAGGACCTTTTACAGTTCCGCAGGGCCTGCAAGACAGAGCTCTTCCACCAGGCCTTTAATTAGGAGCCCCCGCCACCATTACCACCACCATTATGACCATCATTATCATCATCAACGTGTAGAGCTGGTTCCTGGTCTACCGCTGACAGCCTGAGCCTGCTGCTCAGATATGAGATGACCAATGAGCTGAACACAGAGACTATCTATACAATGTATAGCACCATCTATATGATAGGAAAACACCACTGCTAGCACTTTATATTGATATAATATGATTTTAATGAATTGTTTTAGAAGTTTTATGATATTTGAATGTTATTATGTTTTATTGTTGTAAGCCACCATGAGCCTGCTTAGGCGGGGAGGGTGGGCCACAAATTTGAATGAATAAATAAATAAATAAATAAATAAATTCCTTATCAGAGGAACTGGTGAATATCCAATGGAACACCAATTTTTAAAAAGAGCTAAGAGGAATCCAGGAAAGTACGGACCCATTGTCATGCCTGCCCCCGACGTGGCCTCAGAAGCAGGGCTTGACAGCCAGGGACAGGAGGACTTGGCTCCTTTAACAGAAGAAACTGTAAGTCCTGAGGAGGATACCACTCAGCAAGAGCCACCTGAGGTCGATCAGGTACCAACTCGAATGATAAAAGGGTTGGAACACTTTCCCTATGAGGAAAGGTTAAAGCGCTTAGGGCTCTTTAGCTTGGAGAAAAGACGACTGAGGGGTGACATGATCGAGGTTTATAAGATTATGCATGGGAAAGAGCAGGTAAAGAAAGAGGTACTTTTCTCCCTTTCTCACAATACAAGAACTCGTGGGCACTCCATGAAACTGCAGAGCGGTTGGGTTAGAACGGATAAAAGGAAGTACTTCTTCACCCAAAGAGTGATTAACACATGGAATTCACTGCCACAGGAAGTGGTGGGTGCTACAAGCATGGACGGCTTCAAAAGGGAATTAGATAAGCATATGGAGCAGAGGTCCATCAGTGGCTATTAGCCACAAGGTATAGCTAGGGGCTCTGGGGCAAGTGATGCTCTGTCTTCTTGGTGCTTGGGGGGGGTCAACAGTGGGAGGGCTTCTAATGTCCTGGCCCCACTGCTGGACCTCCTGATGGCACTGGTATTTCTGGCCACTGTGTGACACAGAGTGTTGGACTGGATGGGCCTTTGGCCTGATCCAACATTGGCGTCTCTTATGTTCTTATGATGCTGGGAAAGATTGAAGGTCAAAGACGGGGACAGCAAAGGATGAGATGGTTAGACAGTGTCATAGATGCAATGAACATGAAATTGAGCCAACTTCAGAGGATGGCGGAAGACAGGCAGACGTGGCGTGATCTGGCCCATGGGGTCGTGAAGAGTTGGACTCGACTGTACGACTGAACAACAACAACAAGCAGCACCCACAGGGCAACGAGGGTTTCAAAGCATCCAAAGAGTCTTCAAGGTGCCGCTGGACTCAGACCGAACTGCTCTCCTGCGGACCAACGTAGTGGCCTTCTAAAACGCCTGAGTCAGTTATAATTCCACTTTTTACTTTTTAACTTCTACTCTACAAAAAAAAGTAGAGACATCACCCTGCCAACAAACGTCCGTATGGTCAAAGCAGTGGTATTTCCAGTAGTAACGTATGGCTGCGAGAGTTGGACCATAAGGAAGGCCGAGCACCGAAGAATAGATGAGTTCGAATTATGGTGCCGGAGAAGACTCTTGAGAGTCCCTTGGACTGCAAGGAGATGGAATCAGTCAACCCTAAAAGAAATCAACCCTGACTGTTCCCTGGAAGGCCAGATAATGAAACTGGAGCTCCAATACTTTGGCCACCAAACGAGAAGGGAGCACTCCCTGGAGAAGACCCTGATGCTGGGAAAGACTGAAGGTTAAAGAAGACGGGGACGGCCAAGGATGAGATGGTTGGACAGTGTTACCGATGCAACAAACATGACGTTGAGCAAACTCCAGAGGATGACAGAGGACGGGAGGGTCTGACGTGATGTGGTCCATGGGGTCGCAAAGAGTCGGACTCGGCTGTGCAACTGGACAACAACAAAATTTATAATTCTGATTGTGAGGTATGCCCTACTCGTTCCTCATTCATGGGGGGCACTTGGCTTTGCTACAAACTGTTGCTGTATATCCTCAGGAAACATGAAGGTGGCCCGCCTCCAAACTAAAGCCTATATTCGGGCATTAGAACGGATTCAAGGAACTAGAAATAGTCAGACACCCCCCCCACACACACACACACACAAACACATATCTGTATTGGCTGCCTGTTTGGACAGCTTTGGTAAGCATCAGATGATTTGTTTTTATTTTTTTGAGCATAGGGGGGGGAAAAGAATTAGAAGCAACCCTAGGCAAAACTACAGAAACATCTATGGAGAGGTACCGTGGCTCAGTGGCAGAGCATCTGCTTGGCATGTGGAAGGTCCCAGGTTCAATCTCTGGCACCTCCAATGAAAAGGACCAGGCGGGAGCTGATGGGAAAGACCTCTGCCTGAGACCCTGGAGAGCTGTAAAGAGGGGCTGTGGCTCAGTGGAAGAGCATTTGCTTGGCATGCAGGAGGTCCCAGGTTCAATCCCCGGCATCTCCAGTGAAAAGGACCAGGCGGGAGCTGATGGGAAAGACCTCTGCCTGAGACCCTGGAGAGCTGTAAAGAGGGGCTGTGGCTCAGTGGAAGAGCATTTGCTTGGCATGCAGGAGGTCCCAGGTTCAATCTCTGGCACCTCCAATGAAAAGGACCAGGCGGGAGCTGATGGGAAAGACCTCTGCCTGAGACCCTGGAGAGCTGTAAAGAGGGGCTGTGGCTCAGTGGAAGAGCATTTGCTTGGCATGCAGGAGGTCCCAGGTTCAATCTCTGGCACCTCCAATGAAAAGGACCAGGCGGGAGCTGATGGGAAAGACCTCTGCCTGAGACCCTGGAGAGCTGTAAAGAGGGGCTGTGGCTCAGTGGAAGAGCATTTGCTTGGCATGCAGGAGGTCCCAGGTTCAATCTCTGGCACCTCCAATGAAAAGGACCAGGCGGGAGCTGATGGGAAAGACCTCTGCCTGAGACCCTGGAGAGCTGTAAAGAGGGGCTGTGGCTCAGTGGAAGAGCATTTGCTTGGCATGCAGGAGGTCCCAGGTTCAATCCCCGGCATCTCCAATTAAAAGGACCAGGCAGGAGGGGATGCGGAAGACCTCCACCTGAGACCCTGGAGAGCCGCTGCCAGTCTGAGTAGACAATACTGACCCTGATGGACCAAGGGTCTGATTCAGGAGAAGGCAGGTTGATATGCATGTTCATGTGTGTATTGTACCCCCCAACCCCCCCCCCCAAAAAAAACAACCCGCTGTGTTTGTGACTGTAAATGTTGCAGGCCAAAGTGCAGAATACAAAACACTGGGAAACAGTGAGTGCCTCACTTTCCTCCGAGGAAGCCGCCTCTGCTTGCAGGGCTCGGCGTGGTGTGTGGGGAGAAGCGCTACACAAGGATATGACTTAGCAAGGATCAGGTTCCCCCATCGGCCCCAAATGGGTTCTGGGTCACTCTCTCTCTCTCTCTCTCTCAGCCTAGCCTACCTCACTGGGTTGTCGTGAAGATAAAAGGGAGGACAGGAGAACTATGAACTCCTTGGACAAAGGGAAGGTTGAAACATTCTCAGTTTGGTGTCTAATCTGGGAGAACTGGGTTTGATTCCCCACTCCTCCGCTTGCACCTGCTGGATGACCTTAGGCAAGCCATAGTTCTGGCAAGAGCTGTTCTTGAAAAAGGCAGTTTCTGTCAGAGCTCTCAGCCCCACCTACCTCACAGGGTGTCTGTTGTGGGGAGGGGAAGGGAAAGGAGTTTGTAAGCCGCTCTGAGACTCCTTTGGGTAGTGAAGGGTGGGGTATAAATCCAATCTCCTCCTCCTCCTCCTCTTCTTCTTCTTCAGTGCGCGGACTCTGATCTGGGAGCACCGGGTTTGATTCCCCACTCCTCCTCCACTTGCACCTGGCTGGGTGACCCTGGGCAAGCCGTAGTTCTGATAAGAGCTGTTCTTGAAAAAAGAGCCGTTCCTGTCAGAGCTCTCTCAGCCCTGCCTACCTCATGGGGTGTTTGTGGTGGGAAGGGGGAGGGAAAAGGAGTTTGTAAGCCGCTCTGAGACTCCATTTGGGTAGTGAAGGGTGGGGTAGAAATCCAATCTCCTCTCCTCCTCCTCAGTAGATAATCTGTTTCCTACCTTAGAACACCTTCTCTCAAAGCAGCAGTCTCAGAATATGAGTTTCAGAGGGCGGCTGTATTGGTCCTTTTTCTTGTAGAATCACAAAGAGTTGGATGGGGCCATGCAGGCCATCCAGTCCCACCCCCTGCTCAGTGCAAGATCAGCTGAGAGCATCCCTGACCAGTGTTTGTCCAGCCGCTGCTTCAAGACTGCCAGGGAGGAGGAGCTCACCACCTCCCCAGGCAGCCGATTCCACTGTGGCACAACCCTGACTCGGTAGAAGAGCTAGGTTGTGGTCACACGGTCATTTTGATCGGGTTTCACCGCTGTTCCCTTTCGCATTTAAAAGGGCTGATCAGACGGCCGCGTCTGTCTCT
>NW_015167526.1:842800-850299 GCF_001447785.1 Gekko japonicus
CCCCGCAATCCTCCGGGTTTCCTAGTGAGTTTTCCGTCACCGGGAAACCCAAGCACTTTCCGAATATTCATGCTGTGAATCCGCAATTTCCCCTCTCTGGACAGCCATTCAAATCCATTAACACCTTAGAGAGCAACAGATTTTCAGGGGAGGAGCTTTTGAGAGTCAAAGAGCTCCCTCTTGTCAGACGCCTACAAATCTTAGTAGCAGCCCAGCTTTGGGAAGGTGAGAGGCAGGGGTGTTTTTTTTGCTCCACTGCCCCTTCTCCCTCTCTGGTGCTTGGGGTGTTTGGGATGCAAAGTGCTGTACGAACACACAGCGTTAGTAGACTGAGCTGTCCCGGGCAGTGTTCCCTCTAAGCTGAGTTAGTGTGAGCTAGCTCACAGTCCTTTAGCCTCCGGCGCACACCTTTTTTTGGTCTCCGCTCAGGAAGGGATGGCTCCAGAGCAAACAAATTTATGCAGCAGCCAAATCGCTCGCTCCCAGCTTTAATGCCAGTAGCTCACAAAGCAGACGTATTGCTCACAAGACTCCACAGCTTAGAGGGAGCATTGGTCCCGGGGTGTCTCTTGGAACAGTGGTGGGAGACAGGTTCAGATCACCACTCGGGACTGAGGTTTAGCAGGAAGGATTGAAGGTCTCCCATTTGCCATCTAAACTGGGGGGGCTGTGTGAAACGGGGCATTGATGGTGGCCGTAGCTGTGGGGTGACCGGGACAGCTGCCCTGGCCTGCACACTGTCGGGGGGGGGGCTGCACTGGGGACTGCCCCCTCCTCTGCTGCAATAGCCACTCAAGAGTGAGGGGTGGGGTGGGGCGGAGGGCCGGCTGCTATGCAGGTGCGCCAGGGGTCATTGGGTAGAAAAAGAGGTGCAGGAGCTCATTAGCATGACTCATTAGCATAACTTATTTGCGTATGCCACACCCTCTGACACCACCGGAAGTGTGTCAGAAGGCACCACCCACCGCTCAGGCTCCACTGGACTGTTTTGGATTGCCAGCTATTGGAGGGGGGGGATGTGCAGATCTGTCCTCGCAGAGGAGGGAGAGCTTGTACCTGAAGGCGGGCCGGTGTGGGGCTCTGCAACTTACCTGGCTGCTTCTTGCTCCTCGTGGCCCAACTGAGGGCTGCTGGGAGCAGGGGGTGGGGCTTGTTGCATGTGCCCACCCCCTGGGCTCCTTACTGCCGGAGCTCTGCTCCTGTGCGCTCCCACAGGAAATGACCCCTGCAGGTGCCCTGCCGTGGCATCTGGCAACTGAATTGAGGCGAAGGGCCATCAAAGTCAGTATTGTCTACTCAAGACTGGCAGCAGCTCTCCAGGGTCCCAGACAGAAGTCTTTCACTTCACCTCCTGCCTGATTCTTTTCAACTGGAGATGCCGGGGGAATAGGTTTGAGCCTGGGGCTTTCTGCATGCCAAGCAGAGGCTGTGCTACGGGGCCATGGAGAGGGAAGGAGCCATAGCTCAGTGACTGAGTATCTGCTTGGCACGTAGAAGGTCCCAGGTTCAATCCCAGTATCTCCGGCTTAAAGGACCAGGCAGGAGGTGATGTGCAGGACCTCTGCCTGAGTCCCTGAGGCAACTGACAGAGGAGGTGGTGGTCGGCTCCGTCTAGGAGCTTCTCCCATGATTCATTTCATTTGTTAGGTTTCTATACCACCCTCCCTGCACACGGGCTCAGGGTGGTGCAGAACAAAGTCCATAAAAATACATATAAATGCAGTCTAAAATCCCAATCTGGAAAACCAAACATCTGCATGGAACCATAATATGAATTCCTGACCCCCTCAATTTACATCAGCGTGGGGGAAAGGGAGCGAAAAGCAGGTAAACGCCAGCTAGATGTTAAAACCGCTAAAAACCGCCAGACACCCTTAAAAACCCATCGCTGTCCTTAACCGTATGCTTGGCAGAACAGCTCTGCTTTGCAAGCCCTGCGGAGTTGCAACAGATCTCACAGGACCTCGGCATTAAGCAGGCAGAGAGTCCCAACAAGTCGGAGCCAGTGTTCCCTCTAAGCTAAGTTAGTGCGAGCTAGCTCACAGCTTTTTAGCCCCCGGGCTCAAACATTTCTGTCTTAGCTCAGGAAGGACGGCTCCAGAGCAAACTAATTTATGCAGAAGCCCAGGGGTCATTCCCTGCAGGAGTGCACAGGAGCGGAGCTCCTGCAGTAAAGAGCCCAGGGGGCGGGCACATGCAACAAGCCCCGCCCCCTGCTCCCAGCAGCCCTCAGTCAGAGCAAGAAGCAGCCAGGTAAGTTGCAGAGCCCCACACCGGCCCGCCTTCAGGTACAAGCTCTCCCTCCTCTGCGAGGACAGATCTGCACGTTCCCCCCCCCCAACAGCTAGCAATCCAAAACAGTCCAGTGGAGCCTGAGCGGTGGGTGTTGCCTTCTGACACACTTCCGGTGAGGTCAGGGGGTGTGGCATATGCAAATGAGTTATGCTAATGAGTTATGCTAATGAGCTCCTGCACCTCTTTTTCTACGAAATGACCCCTGCAGGAGCCAAATCGCTCACTCACAACTTTAATGCCAGAAGAAGAAGAAGAAGAGATTGGATTTATACCCCACCCTTCACTTCCAAAAGGTGTCTCAGAGCGGCTCACAAACTCCTTTCCCTCCCCCTCCCCACAACAGACAACCTGTGAAGTAGGTGGGGCTGAGAGAGCTCTGACAGGAACTGCTCTTTTTCAAGGACAGCTCTTGCCAGAACTATGGCTTGCCCAAGGTCATCCAGCCAGGTACAAGTGGAGGAGTGGGGGATCAAACCCGGTTCTCCCAGATGAGAGTCCGCGCACTTAACCACAACACCACACTGGCTCTCACCAGGAACTCACAAAGGAACTCACAAAGACTCCACAGCTTAGAGGGAATGGCCCCTGTCTCTGACTGAGGACAGCCAGACGCTCTTTGGGCCAGGGGCTTACAGTGGGTGTTGGTCTCCTGAGCGTAATGCTTTTCCGGGGGCATACCAGGGGAGGCGGTCCTGTAGGCACATTTTTCAAAAGTCCCCAATCCGACCCCATTTTTAGCACAACGCATGCCTGTGATATATGGACATGCCCACCTCTGCAGCACTGTTGGGCCTACCTACAGTCCCTCTTCCTCCAAAAGCAAAGCACGAGTAGATTATGTAGCTCGAAAAGTGAAACCGAATTCGGTATTAAACGCCTGGCGCGTATGCAGGATTTCCCTTTGCTTAGCCTCCTAGGGTTGCCAGGTTTGGGTTGTAAAATACCTGGAGACTTTGGGGGTGGAGCTAGGAGAGGGCGGGGTTTGGGGAGGGTCCTCAGCAGGGGACAGTGCCATGGAGCCCGTCCTTCAAAGCAGCCATTTTCTCCAGGGGAGCCGATCTCTTCTCAGCTGGAGATCAACTGTAAAAGCAGGAGATCCCCAGGCCCCACCTGGAGGTTGGCAACCCTACAGTGTCTCCATGCCTGTCCGTCCTGCCGAGTGTTTCGCCGCACGGCCCGCTCTTTCCCGTGTAAACTGGCCATGTCGTTTCGAGGATGCACAAAAGGTGACGTTCCTCTCGCACGGCACAGGGGCTTCAAGCCCGAAGACGGACCCGCCGTTTCTGTGATGAAACCTGCCGTACTAGGAAGAGGCAGGTCCTGCCCACGGTGAGCCCCTGTCGAAGAGAGGCCTCTCCGCGCAGAACCTCTTTCGAAAGGGCAGAGCGTGGCTTCCTCCACCCTCCACCCGCTGAAAGCAGCAGTCCCGGGCTCCAGAGGGGACCCCCGTGCATGTGGCAGATTCATTTCCCGGCAGGAGGCGTGTGCGAGGGCCGCTGACCCTTCCCGCCCACCTGACCTCCTTCCTTTGTCAAGGAGGGCGGACTCGTTTGGAGGGGCTGCCAGGGGCCCGAGAGCGCCAGATGGCACGGGGTGTGTGCCTACCCTCATTCAGGCAGATTAATGTGGAGTTTGTAAAACAGGGGGAAGGGGGGGGGAGGACAAACAATTAAGCGAGGACCCCCAAAACAAAGGCCTGCCACGTGCCGCTGGCCAACAGTCGTTAGCGGCACAATGGCTTTATCGGCTTACAATGCCCAGGGCCAACTGTTGCCAACCAGCAGGGCCGACCCTGGTTTTCAAACCATTTGACACCCCTGTTTACTTACGGTCTGGCCAATGGGGGCGCAGGAAGAGGGGTCAGCTGATGTTCTTTTTCTTCCAGCGCAGCCTGCGACTGTAACCGAAGAGTTGTAGCCATGGCAATGTCAATTATGGTACCCAAAACACACGAAGAGAAACCAAGTGGGGCCCAAGCGGGGTGTGGGATGTTGCTAAAGGGCCAAATCTCCGGCTTCCACATGCTTGCTTGCAGTGCTCGAAGCCCTAGAAAGGAAGAGGGAAAGTTTTGCTTTAATGATCCAGAGGAAAATGGGCAACGAGGCTGAGCACCAAGAGCGGCGAACTATCTTGGCTGCAGCCGGCTGAAGTTCACTGCTCACCCACTGTAAAATGGGGCTATTAAACTCGTGAACTGCAGGCTGTGGAAGGTCAGTAGTTCAGCAGTTCGAGACCCAGGTGCTGCATAATAGAGTGAGCTCCCATCTCTAGTTCCAGCTGCTGCCAACCTAGCAGTTCAAAAGCAAGACATTGCAAGTAGATCAATACCGGTAGGTACCACTTCGGTGGGAAGGTAACAGTGTTCCGTGCACCTTGGTGTTTAGTCATGCCGGCCACATGACCACGGAAACGTCTTCGGACAGCGCTGGCTCTTCGGCTTTGAAAAGGAGATGAGCACCCGCAACCCTAGAGTCGGATTCGACTGGCTTTCGAGCAAGGGAACCTTTACCTTTTTTAAAGTACAGCAGGAAGTTTCAGCAGATACCCGGTTTATTTATTTCTGAAGCTTGGATTCAGCCCTTCAGCTAACGGTGTACAGAAAACAGAGCTTTTTAAAAAAATCATCTAACAGGGAAATGTGTGTGTGATGAGCTCAGTCCACACACACAAAAATTATGCTCAAACCACATTAGTTCTGTGAGGCGTTGCACGGAGATGATGTCTGTAGCTACTTGGCCTTACAGAAATCATGCCTCGTGAGGAATGCTTCTCCAGTATTGCTGCAGGATATTTAAGAACATCAGAGAAGCCAATGTTGAATCAGGCCAATGGCTCATCTAGTCCAACACTCTGTCACACAGTGGCCAGAAATACCAGGTGCAATCAGGAGGTCCAGCAGTGGGGCCAGGACACTAGAAGCCCTCCCACTCTTGCCCCCCCACAAGCACCGAGAATACCAAGCATCCCTTGCCCCAGACTGAGAGTTCCTGTAAGAACATAAGAGAAGTCAGTGTTGGATCAGGCCAGTGGCCCATCCAGTCCAACACTCTGTGTCACACAGTGGCCAAAAATACCAGGTGCCCTCAGGAGGTCCAGCACTGGGGCCAGGACACTAGGAGCCCTCCCACTGTTGCCCCCCCCCAGGCACCAAGAATACAGAGCATCTCTTGCCCCAGACATAAGAACATAAGAGAAGCCAATGTTGGATCAGGCCAGTGGCCCATCCAGTCCAGCACTCTGTGTCACACAGTGGCCAGAAATACCAGGTGCCCTCAGGAGGTCCAGCACTGGGGCCAGGACACTAGAAGCCCTCCCACTCTTGCCCCCCCCACAAGCACCAAGAAGACAGAGCATCCCTTGCCCCAGACTGAGAGTTCCTAACAATACCTTGTGGCTATAGCCACTGATGAATCTCTGCTCCATATGCTTATCTAATTCCCTCTTGAAGCCATCCATGCTTGTAGCTGCCACCACCTCCGGTGGCAGTGAATTCCATGTGTTCATCGAAGGACTTCCTTTTATCTGTTCTAACCCGACCGCTCAGCAATTTCATGGAGTGCCCATGAGTTCAGTTATTTGTTTCAGTTAAGTTAAAAAGGTAAAGGTAAAGGTTCCCTTGCTCGAAAGCCAGTCGAGTCCGACTCTAGGGTTGCGGTGCTCATCTCCGTTTCAAAGCCGAAGAGCCAGCGCTGTCCGAAGACGTTTCCGTGGTCATGTGGCCGGCATGACTAAACACCGAGGCGCACGGAACGCTGTTCCCTTCCCCCCGAAGTGATACCTATTTATCTACTTGCAATTTCTTGCTTTCGAACGGCTAGGTTGGCAGGAGCTGGGGCCAGAGACGGGAGCTCACTCCGTCATGCGGCACACTCGGGTCTCGAACTGCTGAACTACCGACCTTCCACAGCCTGCAGTTCAGCATCTTAACTACTTGAGCCACCGCAGCTCCTTTCAGTTTAAGTTACTTGGGAGTAAAATGTCCTGACTGGGATGGCCCAGGCTAGCCAGATCTCATCAGGAAGCTGAGCAGGGTTGGCCCTGGTGAGTACTTGGAGGGGAGACCCCCAAGGAGGACCGGGGTTGATACGCAGAGAGATGCAATGGCAAACCACCTCTTATTTGTCTCTTGCCTTGAAAACCTCACCATAAGTTAGCTGTGACTTCATGGCACTGTCCACCACCAGCAAAATACACCTGCAGAGTGAATGATGTGTGAATCAGGCATGAGCACACAGCGGCAAGTGGCTACCAGATTGTGTCACACCGCAAGACCATCAAAAGTACACCCTCTGTTTCAGGGCTATTTGGGGGGCGGAACGCACAGGAACGGAGTTCCGGCTGGCTCCTGAGTTGGCCACGCCCAGCAGGGACTCATTAGCATAATAGGCCACACCCAACAGCAGAAACGCATTAGGATTGGCTACATTAGGGGTGTGTGGCCTAACATGCAAAGGAGTTCCTGCTACAAAAAAGAGCCCTGGTTTTGACAACAAACAAGGTAAATGGAATAAGAAGCAAAAGATTGGTGTGGCTGGATGACCACACTTCTGGTAACATGTGGGTGCGGCCTAATATGCTAATGAGTGGTGCTGTCAGGGGTGTGGCCTAATGTGCTAATGAGTTTCTGCTATTGGGTGTGGCCTATTATGCTAATGAGTTCCTGCTGGGCTTTTTCTACAAAAAAAGCCCTGCTCTGTTTTTTTTAAAAAAAGGTCAATTGTTTTTCTCTGCAGACTCTTGGCTTCTGATCCCTCCCAGCTGAGGGAAGAGGATCTCCCCAGTGACCTGCAGTCCCTGTCGTGGCTGACGTCCGTTGACGTCCCACGGCTGCAACAGATGGCCAGCGAAAGAATGGATTTCGGCATGAGCTCCCAAAGTGCAGTACTGCAACAGACGGGTAGGTAACTCACCGCCGGCATCCTCAGAGAGGGTTTCGCTTTTTTAGATACCGCGGCTGCTTTCCCCATGGTTTCCATAAAATGATTGTTTGCCAATTTAGGTCAGCTTTGCTCACTCAGGCTCGGTACTGCTACATCCAGAAGATACCCAGACAAGTAGTTAATTACAGTTTGGATGTTTTGCTTCTATAGAGTTTGTTGAGCCACTTGAAACACAGAGACATAGAGCTGGAAGGGACCCCAAGGGTCACCTAGTCCAACCCCCTGCACAATACAGGACATTCAGTTACCTCCCACCCCAATCCC
>NW_015167526.1:850354-876481 GCF_001447785.1 Gekko japonicus
CAACAGATGGCCAGCGAAAGAATGGATTTCGGCATGAGCTCCCAAAGTGCAGTACTGCAACAGACGGGTAGGTAACTCACCGCCGGCATCCTCAGAGAGGGTTTCGCTTTTTTAGATACCGCGGCTGCTTTCCCCATGGTTTCCATAAAATGATTGTTTGCCAATTTAGGTCAGCTTTGCTCACTCAGGCTCGGTACTGCTACATCCAGAAGATACCCAGACAAGTAGTTAATTACAGTTTGGATGTTTTGCTTCTATAGAGTTTGTTGAGCCACTTGAAACACAGAGACATAGAGCTGGAAGGGACCCCAAGGGTCCCCCAGTCCACCCCCCTGCACAATACAGGACATTCAGTTACCCCCCCCCCCAATCCCCCCCCCCCGGTGACTCCTCCTTTATGTCCAGAGGGAGGCGGAAAACCTCCAGGATCCCCAACCAAACGGGCCTGGAGGAAAATTGCTCCCTGACACCAAAGTGGCGATCGATCGGCATTTCCCTGGGCATGTAAGAAAGGGCCACAAGAACTAAGTATTGATCCAACCCTTCCCACCCTCCCTCTCATGATCTGCCTACGTTCACCGAATCCGCATTGCTTTCAGATGGCCATCTAGCCTCTGCTTGAAAACCTCCCAAGAAGGAGAGCCCACCACCTCCCAAGGAAGCCTGTTCCACTGAGGAACCGCCCTAACTGTCAGGAAGCTCTTCCTAAGGTTCAGCCGGAAACTCTTTTGATTTAATTTCAACCCGATGGTTCTGGTCCAACCTTCTGGGGCAATAGAAAAGAACTCTGCACCATCCTCTATATGACAGCTGTTCAAGTACTTGAAGATGGTGATCATCTCACCTCTCAGTCGTCTCCTCTCCAGGCTTAAACATACCCAGCTCCTTCGACCTTTCCTCGTAGGACTCGGTCTCCAGACCCCTCACCACCTTCCTTGCCCTCCTCTGGACACGCTCCAGCTTGTCTGTATCCTTCTTAAACTGCGGTACCCAAAACTAAACACAGTACTCCAAGTGAGACCTAACAGAGCAGAGTACAGTAATAATCACTTCACGTGATCCAAACACTATACTTGTGTTGATGCAGCCCAAAATCACATTTGCCTTTTTCAGCTACTGCATCACACTGATGACTCATGTTCAGCGTATGGCCTACTAAGACCCCTAGATCCTTTTTGGGTGTGCTACTTCCAAGACAAGTCTCCCCCATCCTATCATTAAGCATTTCATTTTTTCAATACCTAAATGCAGAACTTTAGTTTTATCTCAGTTGAAATTCATTGTGTTAATTTTAGGGCAGTTTTCCAGTTTGGGGGAAAGTTTTTCAAATAACGTACATCTACATGGTGCAGTGGTTAAAGAGTCAGACTAGGAGCTGGGAGACCCGGATTCGAATCCCCACGCAGCCGTGGAAGGCTGGGTGACCCTGGGCCAGTCAGACGCACCTACCTCACTGGGTTGTTGTAAGGATAAAACGGCGAAGGGGAGAATACCGCAAGCCGCTTTAGGTCCCCGCAGGGGAGGAACGTGGGGTAGAAATGAAATGGAATAAATAAACACTTCTTTGGAGCTTGGACAAATCAGTTTGTAAAAGTGGCTTTTAACTTTTTAAAAATTATTTGTAATTTTTTATTCAATAAAATATGTAACAGGACAAAAGAACAGTATGATAACTTTGTACACTTTAGCTGAATAATAAAAACATACGATTCCAACAGAAAACGATAACAATGCGGGTATAACAAGAGCAAGTACATAGTCCAATATATAAAACTGTGCTCAAAACATGCTATAGTGTTAAGCAAGCAGAGCATATTAAAACTGGCATTCCACAGGGTGTTGAATGAGAATGTCAATCTAGTAAAAGGGTTAAACGTCATATAGGAACAAATATCTTCAAGTGAAACCGTAAGTAAATATACTAGTTTTGGAGATGAGTGATAGAATAGAAGCTCCGGAGACAACTAAGAGAAGACTCGTCACCCATGATCGCATAATGGGACTAATATCAGAGGTAAGAACCAGACATTCATACCCACTGCTGCAACTGCGACCACCCAGAGGATAGGAGTCCCTCTCGTGCAAAGAAATCAAGTATTGGGGACCATTTTTTGTCAAAGTGGCTTTTAACTTTGAAAGTCTCTCTGTGCTTTGCCTTCGATCTCGATGAGCTCTGCAAAGAGATTGTCCCTCAATAAAGGTGCACGAAACTAAACCTTACCTCTCTGCGAATGCCTGTTTCCCAGTGCCGGCGTTTGGTACGATTATTCATGTAGCGTATTTTCAGCCTCCCTTTTCCTGAAACTGGACTCCAGACAGTGATATGCAACCTAAAAATCCATGAAAATTAACAAACATACGTCATCTGAAATTAGGTGGCACCTCCTGAATAATTCCCCCGTGCACGGCTTGTGGATTGTCAACCAAAAGCCGCCCTAACCACTTGGAAGGCTGTTCCATAAAATATGAGGAGCCATGAAAAGCCCTCGGTCCCCGCCATTTTGGAGGGTAGGGCGGGGTATAAGTTAAACAAATAAATAAATAGATCTAGCAACAATGGTCCTAACTACCCTACAGGAGAGAATCACGAATAAGCCTGCGTCTGAGGAGCTGTAGGGCAGGTGGATGCTGGGAGAGGCGGTTCTGCGGGTCCCAGCTTGGCCACGAAGGGCTTTAGAAGATAACCACCAGTACATTGAACTGGACTCGGAAACAGACTGACTACTAGTGTAAAAATCTCAGGTGGAAAATGTGCTAGGAAGGTCACCCCTGCTGGTGAACGGGCTGCTGCATTCTGTACTGCTCGAAGTTTCTGAAATATCTTCAAGGACAGCTCCGCGTAGAATGCACTACAATAATGCAGCCTCGTTTTAATTTTGCACGGATCAATAAGGCCAGGTCCACTGAGTCTAACTGGGGATAAGAACATCAGAGAAGCCAATGCTGGATCAGGCCGATGGCCCATCTAGTCCAACACTCTGTGTCACACAGTGGCCAGAAATACCAGGTGCCATCAGGGGGTCCAGCAGTGGGGCCAGGACACTAGAAGCCCTCCCATTGTTCCCCCCCCAAGCACCAAGGATACAGAGCATCCCTTGCCCCAGATCGTGAGTCCCTATCTATACCTTATGTGTTGCTAATAGCCACTGATGGACCTCTGCTCCACATGCTTATCTCTTGAAGCCGTCCATGCTTGTAGCCGCCGCCACCTCCTGTGGCAGTGAATTCCATGTGTTCATCACTCTCTGGGTGAAGAAGGACTTCCTTGTATCTGTTCTAACCCGACTGATCAGCAATTTCATTGAGTGCCCACAAGTTCTTGTATTGTGAGAAAGGGATAAAAGCCCTGCTCTATCCCATGCATAATCTCATAAACCTCAGTCATGTCACCCCTCAGCCATCGTTTCTCCAAGCTAAAGAGCCCCGAGCGCTGTAACCTTTCTTCATAGGGAAAGTGTTCCAACCCTTTTACCATTGCACTTTTCCCAATGCTATAATATCCTTTCTGAGGTGTGGTGACCAGAACTGTACACAGGACTCCAGACGAGGTTGCAAGTGCAAAAGAAACAGGTGTTTGACCTCCTCCCACATTTATTCTGTCCTCTCCCTTGGCCTGGTACCTAACAAGGAACGGCAGCAGGGCAACCTACCTACGGAGAGAGTGCCACTGCTTGGGCTCCACCACAGAAAGTCCCTCTCTGTCGTCGCTGTCTGCCTCACCTCTGAAGGGCGGCCGGCAGGGGTCATTTCCTGTGGGAGCGCACGGGAGCGGAGCTCCGGCAGTAAAGAGCCCAGGGGGCGGGCAAAGGCAACAAGCCCCACCCCCTGCTCCCAGGAGCCCTCAGTCAGAGCAAGAAGCAGCCAGGTATGCTGCAGAGGCTCCCCCAGCCCAAACCAGTCCAGTGGCACCTTTAAGACCAAGCTTTATTCAGGTACAAGCTCTCCCTCCTCTGCGAGGTCAGATCTGCATGTCCCCCCCCCCCAATAGCTAGCAATCCGAAACAGTCCCGTGGAGCCTGGGTGGGGGGTGTGCGCTTCTGCCCCAACTTCGTCAGGGGGTGTGGCCTATGCAAACGAGTTATGCAAATGAGTTATGTTAATGAGCTCCTGCACCTCTTTTTCTACGAAATGACCCCTGGCGGCAGGGGAAGGAGGTTCCTGGAGAAGAGCCTCACACAATGGATACCTTATGTGGCAAGACACCCACTAACTGTATCGTCTTCTCCTTTTCTTCCAAACAGGTTCCATGCCAGGGAATATGCTCACCACAGGGCCCCCCAGTGCAATGATTCACATCCAGGCCAGTCTGCCCCAAGGGATTCTGGGACTGAATACAATTTCATCACATGGGACTAACGTAAGAACACTCTCCCCTTCCAAAGCACTGTCTTTGCCGCAGTGGCTAGAGGAGTGGTACAGCTGATGCTTCTCTTTCCCCCTCTTTTGGCACCAGATGAGTCGGTACGCAGCCGGTGGTGGGCAGCCGTCTCCCCGCCTGCAGCCCCAGCACCCCCCTCTCTTCTCTCCTCCGTCCTGCACCGCTCAGCAGGTGTTTGCCATCACGCACAATCCGCAACAGGTACCGTTTCTGCTTCAGAGATTTCTCAGAGCAATGGTGGAGCTTTAAGGAGCCCTAAGACCGCATGACTATTCTTCTGCATCAAAGTCGGGAGCCTCATTTAACCCTGGGCCTGAAACTAGCCGGGAGGCAGATACCGCCTTTTAAGAGCTGTTTTTGAGAGCCAGTTTGATGTAGTGGTTAAGTGTGCGGACTCTAATCTGGAAGGACCGGGTTTGATTCCCCACTCCTCCACTTGCACCTGCTGATGTGACCTTGGGTCAGTCACAAGCTCTGGCACAGCTGTCCTTGAAAAACAGCAGTTTGTGTCAGAGTTCTCTCAGCCCCACCCACCTCACAGGGTGTCTGTTGTGGGGAGGGGAAGGGAAAGGAGTTTGTAAGCCGCTCTGAGACTCCAAGTGAAGGGCGGGATATAAATCCAATCTCTTCTTCTTCTTCTAATGAACACACCAGCAAACTGAATGCTGTATTGGCACGCCAGCCCTTCATCTGGGCTATCCCTTATGTCTTTGGCAGGCGGTCAAATTTTGTTAAATTCAGAATCTATAATATGCACATTTCCCCTTCGCCTTCCCTGGAGTCTAACTTTGTTCTGCCGCTTCAGACCAACACGGGCACTCCCCCTGAATCTGTTCTCTGTTTGATGTTCAGTGTTCCCCAGCCACACTCTTCAGCACGTCCTACGGAACGCAGCCTCCATATTCGCAGCCTCGTCTCGCTCCCCACGCTGCCCAAGAACTGCATGCCAAGCACTACCCGAAGCCCATCTACTCCTACAGGTGAGTGGGGTCTGTCCGCACACCCCGGCTGCCTTGGGCTTTGTTGGGCTTAAAGGTGCATGCACACAAAAGCTTATACCCAGGATTAGACTTTGTTGGGCTTAATGCAGGGCCGGCCCCAGCTTATTTTGCACCCTAGGCGAGGATCCCTTCTGCCGCCTCCCCCCCCCCCGCGCCCCCACCAAAGACTCGTTAATCGGATCTGTACCCCGGACCTCCCGTTCCCCTGGCACCAATGCTCTTAACACTCACTTTTGCTTTTGTAACTTTGCCTGCTTTGCATATCTGGCTTCCACCAAGGAAGACTCTGCAAAGAAAGGCACTTGCAGTCGCAAACAAACTCTGCTTCTCACTTGCCTTGACAGTTCCTTGCTGGGGTTGCCATACGTCAGTTGCACCTTGAGTGTCCTTATGTAATAGCCCCCCTACTTAGGTTCTTAGCCTTAGTGACCCTTCTGTGCCCAGAGGGCTAAGTTTTTTGGTGGAATTGGCATTTGTATCATCAGAAAGATCATAACATGTTTAAAACTCAGTAGTGTTTGCAGCTGAACCAGGACAGCGGGGGGGCGGGTGCCAGTTTGGCGCCCCCAAGGGCCAGTGCGCTCTAGGCAAGCGCCTAGTTCGCCTAGTGAGTGAGCCGGCCCTGGGTGCATGCACACGAAAGCTGATACCCAGAATTAGACTTTGTTGGGCTTAAAGGTGCCCCTGGACACAGACTTTGTTCTGTTGCTTCAGACCAGCACGGCGACCCTCCTGACTACAAATTAGTTAAGAACCACAGAGAGTTTTGCACACCAGAGAAAAGGGGGGGGGACTCATTAAAAGCGCAAATACTGTTCATTGTTGCAAATGCCAGAGAGGATTCTACAAGGGAGTGGGGGGGGGAACACCTGCCTCTGTTTACCTGTCTAGGTCGGAGCGGATCCAAGATTATGCTCCGGGAAGGGGGGGCATCTGGCAACTGCCACTGGGAGCAAAAAGAGATCCCTTCTGTTTCTCACAGCTGCCTGATCGCCATGGCTCTGAAGAACAGCAAGACCGGCAGCCTCCCCGTCAGCGAGATCTACAGCTTCATGAAGGAGCATTTCCCCTACTTCAAGGTAAGAAGCGTTGGGCAGGAGAGCTGCTGCCCGTGTCTGCTGGGGCCATTCGGTCGCCCTTTCTGCTGGAGCCTTATCCTGTTCCTGGACCTCTGCAACTCCCGTCACTATAAAGGTAAAGGTTTCCCTTGCTCGAAAGCCAGTCGAATCCAACTCTAGGGGGTGGTGCTCATCTCCGTTTCCAAGCTGAATGAGCCAGCGCTGTCCGAAGACGTTTCTGTGGTCATGTGGCCAGCATGACTGAACGCCAAGGCACACAGAACGCTGTTACCTTCCCACCGAAGTGAATCCTTCCCACTGAAGTATTTATCTACTTGCAATTTCTTGCTTTCGAACTGCTAGGTTGGCAGGAGCTGGGGCCAGAGACGGGAGCTCACTCCGTCACGTGGCACTCGGGTCTCGAACTGCCGAACTACAGACCTTCCGGCCTGCAGCTCAGCGTCTTGACCTCTGAGCTACCGTGGCCCCACATCACTATAAACCCCAGTCACTATAAATAGCCCCAATTTTAAAAAATCATCTTCTGCAAATTATTTACCATGATGATGAATACTTGCGGCTGTGCCGTGATCTTAACTCCCTGGACACGATTGTGCATATAATTGTCGAATGCCCCCTGGATGAGCTACCTTGCGGAAAATTCCTTCTAACTTGGCTTCCTCCTAAATGTTATTTGAGTAACAAGTCAAAATGTCAACTTCTCTTGAATGATTCGATCCCTGAGATCACTAATGATGATGCCAAGTTTCTTACCAAAGTTCTTAAGGTACAAAATTTTAGATAGTACTATTTTGATTGTACTAAATGTGTATGGAATCTTAGATTTTAATTTTACAATACAATGTTTTATATACCTTATGACTAATGATATGCCAACAAAGGTCTATGAATTAATTAATTAATTAATTAATCAATTAATTAATGAACAGAGCCTTAAGACCCAAAGGTCCAATTCAGTAGGAGGCAGTTTCACCTGTGTCCCTCCTGCCTTCCAGACGGCACCCGATGGCTGGAAGAACTCCGTCCGCCACAACCTGTCCCTGAACAAGTGCTTCGAGAAGGTGGAAAACAAGCTGAGTGGGGCCTCCCGCAAGGGCTGCCTGTGGGCGCTCAACCCAGCCAAGATAGACAAGATGGAGGAAGAGATGCAGAAGTGGAAGAGGAAGGACCTGGCTGCTATTCACCGGAGCATGGCAAACCCAGGTAGGCCTGCGGGCACCCGCCCAGGGTCCCGTCCAGGGTTCCCTCTAAGCTGAGCTAGTGTGAGCTAGCTCACAGTTTTTTAGCCTCCGGCTCACACCTTTTTGTCTTAGCTCAGGAAGGATGGCTCCAGAGCAAACTAATTTATGCAATAGCCAAATCACTTGCTCACAACTTTAATGCCAGCAGCTCACAAAAGTGGAATTTTTGCTCATAAGACTCCACAGCTTAGAGGGAACATTAAAAGGTACCCGCAGATGAAGGTTCTCAGGCAAGGAGAGACTGCATTGCTATGGGATCCTACTCAACGTAAGCAGGATCCAGATGCGCTCGTGGGAACATGTTTCTATTCCATGTCTCTTCTGTAGAGCCTGTGTCTCTTATCCATTCTCCAAGGTCTTCCCGTTTGTTTTCGTTTTGTAATGCCTCTCAGAAACAAAGCAGGGTCAGCCCTGGTGTCACGGCTCAGGTGGGGTGTCACCTGACGCTGCCACCACTCTGGATTTAGGATCCCTTGAGAAGGCCCAGAGCACCCTCCCAAGACCTTCAGACCTCCCTTTTGGCCGAATAATAGGCATGAGGACCAGGCAGAGTGAAACAAGGAAAAGGTTTATTTTCGAGGAGGTCAAACAAACAAGGTGCAGGAATAATAACAATAAGTGGTTGAAAAGAAAAGAAATCAAATGCCCTAACGTGTCTAAATATACTGTCCCTAGTTCACTATCTCAAGTGGCCTTAGACTACTCACCCTTCCCTCAGGATGAGGGTTTCTTCCCCACAGCAGCCTCTCATTCTGGCCCTGTCCCCTGGGAAGAAGAACAGCTTCTCCTCTTGTACCAGTTCTTTTATTCCTCAGCCCTCTTCTTTCCTATTGGTCAAAATCGGCGCCAAAACTTCCCAAGGGCTTCTGGGGTTTGTAGGCCCAGCCTCCCCTACTGCTAGCCAGGCTCCCTGGGCCTAGTAGGCCTCTGGTGGCACAGCCCAGATCATGACACCTGGTTAGCACCGGGATGAGAAGCCAGCAAGAAAGTCCAGGGTTGCTATGCAGAGGCAGGCAATGGCGAACCACCTTTGATGGTCTCTTGCCTTGACCTGAATGGCCCAGTCTCATAAGATCTCAGAAGCTAAGCAGGGTTGGTCTGGGCTATTATTTGGATGGGAGACCACCAAGGAAGTCCAGGGTCGTAATGCAGAGGCAGGCAACGGCTAACCCACCTCAGCAGTGCCAGTGTTCCCTCTAAGCTGAGTTAGTGTGAGCTAACTCACAGGTTTTTAGCCTCCGGCTCACACATTTTTGTCTTCGCTCAGGGAGGATGGGGCTCCAGAGCAAACTAATTCATGCAGTAGCCAAATCTCCCGCTCACAACTTTAATGCCAGTCGCTCACAAAGTAGGATTTTCGCTCACAGGACTCCACAGCTTAGAGGGAGCATTGCTCAGCACCTCTCTTGCCTTGAGACTGGGTTGCTGTAAGTCAGTCAGCGGTTGTGACTGGCGCTTTCCACCAATACGGATGTCGTATTTACATCAAGGTACTCAGTGTCAGTCAGCTTCTGGGCCTAGATCAACACGCTGGCTGTCCTCTTGAAAGCCTTAAGGAGTCTAGGACTGGGATTCTGAAAGGTGCTTGTTTGTCGCTTGAGATCATCTACTCCCAGAGGTGCTTGTTTGTCGCTTGAGATCATCTTTCGGGGCCCTTCTTCATGTTCCTGTTCAGTCGTGGCCCCTTGATTCTGGAATGTCCTCTCCACTGTTTTTATTCTATTTATTTATTTAAACGTGTGTATCTCACCGTTCCCCACAGCTCAAGACTGCTTGCAACCCATAACTAAAACATTAAATAACAATAAAACCCCAGTTCCCCATAAACACCTGCAACTCACACCCCATTAAGATCTCTGGTGAATAAAATAGCTGGAGAGCCAGTTTGGTGTAGTGGTTAGGTGTGCAGACTCTCATCTGGGAGAACCGGGTTTGATTCCCCCACTCCTCCACTTGCACCTGCTGGATGACCTTGGGCAAGCCATAGTTCTGTCAGAGCTGTCCTTGAAAAAGAGCAGTTTGTGTCAGAGCTCTCTCAGCCCCACCTCCCTCACAGGGTGTCTGTTGTGGGGAGGGGAAGGGAAAGGAGTTTGTAAGCTGCTCTGAGACTCCAAGTGAAGGGCGGGGTATAAATCCAATCTCTTCTTCTTCTTCTGTACAGTGCCTCCTAAAGGTTTCTGGACTAGTGAAGGAGCTGACTTGCAAGCCCTGTTTCCTCAGGACCCTGGAGGTCAGAAAAGCCCCGTGGCCCTCCCACGTTTCCACCTGGCAATGCCACCCCTTCCCCATATTCCTTGTACTGTAACCTCAGTCACCAACAAATCTGCAAGAGTATCCCCTACGAGACAGATTTGTACATATAGCGTTCTGTATCTGCGTTGCCATTCAAAGGCTCTGCCTAGCTGCTACGTTTGGTGTAGTGGTGAAGTGTGTGGACTCTAATCTGGGAGAACCGGGTTTGATTCCCCACTCCTCCACTTGCACCTGCTGATGTGACCTTGGGTCAGTCACAAGCTCTGGCACAGCTGTCCTTGAAAAAGAGCAGTTTGTGTCAGAGTTCTCTCAGCCCCACCCACCTCACAGGGTGTCTGTTGTGGGGAGGGGAAGGGAAAGGAGTTTGTAAGCCGCTCTGAGACATCTTTGGGTTGTGAAGGGCGGGGTATAAATCCAATCTCTTCTCTTCTTCTCCTACGTTCATACTAGCGATCGCAGGGATGATCTATCACAGTTTTGAGCTATCGTGCTCGAGGGATATAAAGTTCAACCGTTCCTCCCCTTTACTGCTCTTTGGAAAGCAAGACCAAATATGAACATGAGAGAAGCCAATGTTGGATCAGGCCAGTGGCCCATCCAGTCCAACATTCTGTGTCACACAGTGGCCAAAAAGACCAGGGGCCATCAGGAGGTCCAGCAGTGGGACCAGGACACCAGGAGCCCCCCCACTATTGACCCCCCCCAAGCACCAAGAAGACAGAGCATCACCTGCCCCAGACTGAGAGTTCTTATCTATTCCTTGTGGCTAAGAGCCACTGATGGACCTCTGCTCAATAGAAGAACATAAGAGAAGCCAATGTTGGATCAGGCCAGTGGCCCATCCAGTCCAACACTCTGTGTCACACAGTGGCCAGAAATACCAGGGGCCATCAGGAGGTCCAGCAGTGGGGCCAGGACACTAGAAGCCCTCCCACTGTTGCCCCTTCCCCCCAAGCACCAGGAATACAGAGCATCCCTTGCCTCAGACTGAGAGTTCATATCTATACTTTGTGACTAATAGCCACTGATGGACCTCTGCTCATCCATATGCTTACCTAATTCCCTCTTGAAGCCGTCCATGCTTGTAGCTGCCACCACCTCCTGTGGCAGTGAATTCCATGTGTTCATCACTCTTTGGGTGAAGGACTTCCTTTTATCTGTTCTAACCTGACCACTCAGCAATTTCATGGAGTACCCACAAATTCTTGTATTGTGAGAAAGGAAGAAAAGCACTTCTTTCTCCACCTGCTCTATCTCATGCATAGGCTTGGTGTGTTTACAGAGATCAAGCTTCAAGCATTCCAAATATTTAAAAAGTTTAGCAAACAAAAATAAAAAGAGTACACATAGTTTTTTTCAAGCATTGGGGTGAGCAAGGATAAAAAATAACAGTGAAAACATGGACTCCTCTTACCTTACACTCTATACTTAATCCTAAACCATGGTTAATGGGGATAGGCTAGTAGTTCTTGACCTTGCAACATTTAAAAGTCCCTCATTACCTAAGGTCTCAGTGTTGGCTTTTCCCATTGTCCCTTGACACAAGGTCATGATGGAGGAGCTCCTAGCTCAAGACTTAGTCCTGCATGTCTTGTGACTATCCAAGAGATCAGAGCCTCAAGAATGTTCTTCCTCATGTCCTGAAAATCTATAATCTCCCCTTGGGAGTCTGTCCCCATCCAGAGTCAGTCCTAATCTTCCTGCCTCAAGACAAATAAATTACTTCCTAGCCATTTGGCTGTCACAGTCTCTGTCCCTTTAGGTGTAACATTCCAGCAAGATGTTAAAACTTTTGTTCTTATTTCTGCCAAAGCCATTTGCATAAGTGAGCTCTGGGGTGCTCTTTGCTTGGGAGCAAGATGATTCCTGTTGTGGGTTTCCTTTTGCCAGTAATTTTACCAGCACTGCAGCATCTGGAGCATGTGTAGAGTGCAGCCCAATGAATAAAACACCAAGGTGGATTCTAGGGTGGACGGCATTTCTCCACAGAGCTATTTGCCTAATGGCAGGCTTTTGACTGTTCAGTATCAGTTGACGTTTCATCTTACCCAGGGCGTTTCTTGCTTCGTCTCATTCCCCGGTCTGAAGTCTGAACTGTTATATTGCCTCGGTTTCTCTTGGCCTAGGTTCTGCATCAGCTTTTCTATTACTTTTGCTTGTGTTGGTTTGAGAGCCAGTTTGGTGTAGTGGTTAAGTGCGCGGACTCTAATCTGGGAGAACTGGGTTTGATTCCCCACTCCTCCACTTGCACCTACTGGATGACCTTGGGCAAGCCATAGTTCTCTCAGAGCTGTCCTTGAAAAAGAGCAGTTTCTGTAAGAGCGCTTTCAGCCCCACCCACCTCACAGGGTGTCTGTTGTGGGGAGGGGAAGGGAAAGGAGTTTGTAAACCGCTCTGAGACTCCCTTGGGTAGTGAAGGGCGGGGGATAAATCCAATCTCCTCCTCCTCCTCTTCTACTTCTGCTGAAGCAGATCAAATAAATATTTGTGCAGCTTTTGTGTTATGCTGCAAAAATATTTTTTATGCTGTCGGGGCAGTTAGCTCTGTGTTTATTGGGGAGAGTTCGAGTCTGGTTATTTATTAGTTTGTGGTCATTTTACTGTTAGCTGCCTTGGAAACCAATCAACTGAGTGTGCAGGCCACAAGTCATCTAATGAGTGTTTTAAAATAATGTTCTACGCCCTGGGCACTGTGGTTGATTTGTGTGTGTGTGTTCTTGAGCTATGCCCCCCTCAACCCATCTGTGGCACTTTCCCTTTTGCAGAAGAGCTGGACAAACTCATCACCGACAGGCCCGATAACTGTAGGAGGCTAAACAAACCGGCAGAGGCGGAAGCCGCCACGCTGAGCCACGCGGCAGCTGCCCAAGGCCGGATTGGGCAGCTGCAGACCCAGCCAGTCATGACGCTGTCGCTGCAGGCCGTCCCCCTTCACCACCAAATCCAGACGCAGGCGTGCATGACTCCTGATTCGCCAGCTCCTGCGCAGACCCCGCCTCTCCACACCCTGCGCAACATCAACCAGAGCCCCCTGCCTCAGCACCTGGTGAGCCGTGCACCAGATTTCCTCAGTATGGCGACTGACATGAGCACAGAAGTAGATGCGCTAGACCCCAGCATCATGGACTTCGCACTTCATGGTAAGAGTGGGAAGCCGCCACGACACACACCTTGGAGCTCAGGCAGCACGCCAAATGGAGAGGCCTGGATGGGGGCTGTAACAGCCCCGTAGCTACGGTGGGGGTTTTGGGGGGCTCTACCCCCTTCCTTAAAGGCACAGCCCCACAAGAATTTTTCCTGCAAATGCTTTTTTCAACCACATTTTAAAAAATTTGTAAAGCGTGCACTCCTTTAAGCAGAGTGGGGTGCGGTAGTTGACTCATTCTCGCACTGAGCAAGGGGGTTGGAGTAGGTGACCTCTAGGATCCCTTCTAACTCTGAGTCAAGAAACTGGTCTCCTTTGAGAGAGCTTTTCTGCCTGTCAGCTTTCTTGGCTATAGAAGTCATCACCCCCCACCTGCCGGCTTGTTCTCAGAATTGTTGCTTAGGCTGGCAGAAGTGATTAACTTGCAGCAGCTGAGAACTGTCATCTAAAGTGGTTGATAGCTTGCAATTTCGAGATCTATCCTGGTAACAGCTTTCTGTTGGCTAAATGGCTTTTCTTTCTGCACTGAGGACTTCAGGCCCACCAGACGAAAATTTGCCCCACAAGCCACGAGATCATGGCAATGAGCCTAGGCTATAAGGACACATCTACATACAGCTTTTATTTAGTCAGACATTTTACCTGGGGATTCCTCAGGGCTCCGTCATTTCTGGCTTGTGAGCTTCTTTGGGACCTCAGCCTAGCTGGCCTCAGTACCGGGCTCAGTGGGTTGTCGGTCTGGTTTAGGGCAGCTGCTTTTGTAGTGGTGCAACTGGTCCAGCCGGCTTTCCCCTGGTAAAACAAATAGTGCAAATACAATTGTGTGTATTGGATCAGACTTGCATTCACTGGAAATAACTTTGATCATAGCTAGGTTTGACTCCAGTAGGGCGATCAACCAGATTTGCAGGATAGAAGAATTTGAGAGTCAGACCCCTTCATCAGATCTGCTTATAGCCGCCCCCCCCCCCCCCCCCCCCTTTAAAAACATTCGAGGCTCCTGGAGGGAGAGGCTGTTTCAAGCTTCATGTGCCGGGGTGCTTTGAAAATAAACAAGGATAGATGGAGAGGAAGGCTGAAATCTTTTGCCCCACTGGATAAGGATTCGGCCTGTACCAACTAACCGGCATATCTTTTGTTTCACTTGGTGCGGCTAGCTATTAAAGGTTAGGATCAGTGTTCCCTCTAAGCTGAGTCAGTGTGAGCTAGCTCGCAGGTTTTTAGCCCCCGGCTCGCACATTTTTTAGTCTTCGCTCAGGCAGGATGGCTCCAGAGCAAACTAGTTTATGCAGCAGCCAGATCGCTCGTTCACAACTTTAATGCCTGTCGCTCACAAAGTAGAATTTTTGCTCACAGGACTCCACTGCTTAGAGGGAGCATTGGTTCAGATGTGCTCAAACCAGGTTATTGTTTTAAAGGTAACATCTGGGACGAGATGAAGGACGAGAGCTTCAGCCTGGAGACCTTGGGTGCCTTCAGCAACTCCCCTCTCACGCTCACAGACTGTGACTTTCTCCCGTCCGGACTGACTCCAGTTTCCGGCAGCGGCAGCAGCGACCGCCCCTTCGCAGACTTGCAAGTGACAGGTCTCTACACAACCTATACAACGCTGGACACGGTCTCCTCGGCCCAGTACATCAGCACCCAAGGGAACAAGCCAATTGCCCTGCTCTGAAAAGGGACCCGTCCAGATACAGACAAGTCTGTGCTGCCACCACTTGGCTTCCAACAAGTTCTTCTTTTGGGCAAGTTATTTAAAAAGAGGCACTCCCCACCTGGCTCCAACAAGAACGTGTGAATGTTCCTAGCCGTGAAGCAATTGGTAGAACCCCTTGCCCGTAGATTTCCGAGGTGTACTTAAAAATAGTCCTAAAAACTTGATGGAAGAGGACAACCCTTGGCATGTAGCCCATGTTAAGCTTTGTCAAAAATGATTCTGCGTCACTGGCCCTTCTGCCGGAGGCCAGAAGCAACTCCTTCTTACGCTTTGGTCTCCCCCACCCGCTCCTTTACACAAACGGACAGATCAAATGTTGGGTTGCTGTGTTTCCTTCTGTCCGAGGGGACACTTGTGCACACCACGGGGATTCCTGCTGCACACAAACGAACATTTCACAACTCACAGAAGAGAACCGGGCGATCTGTGCCCACCCTCAACTATGCAAGAGCAACAGAGCTCCTGCCTTTGCACTGGATCGGGGCAACCGACTGGTTTTTAACGTGTAACATAAACTGTACTCTGAACGCTGTGACCTTTAATTTATTGTTTGATGCTGGAAAAGGACAGAGCTGTCTCCGAAATCAAAGGACTAAAAGCCTGCAGAGGAGAAAATCTGACTCGGCACGTGAAATTCCACCCCTGCCTCCCCAAGCGCCCCTGCTGCAACCTTGGTCATCCACGCCGCTTCGAGGCAAGGAGGTCATCCAGCTACAGTGACGTCACAGTCTGGGCTCTTGACCCAGTAAATCTGGACCTCTTGGTTCCCTTCCTGCGCCGAGGCCCCAAGTGCAGCTTCGAAATAATCCACCCCGGTCCCCCAACTCTACCATACAACATCTCAGGTTCCGCTTCTCAGGCTGCTGTGCTGACCCCACCCGTTTCCTGCCGTCACTTAAGTCTCCTGACCAGCCTCCTCAAGTATTCCTGCATCCTTTCTTCCCAGAGCACCACGTCCTTCTAGATCTTAACCACTGTGAAATTTCCCCACAGGCCTCTCCAGTTAGTCTTTGCTCTCCTCCGTTCCCCGTCTCCTCTGATTACAGACTCTTCCTTTGAGCGTCTTCAGCCTCTGGGCCCCTCCTTCTGGGCTTTCTAAGACATCTGCCTGGCCACCACAGGAAGGAGAAGAAGAAGAGGAGAAGCGATTGGATGTATACCCTGCCCTTCCCTCAGAGTGGCTTACAAACTCCTTTCCCTTCCCCAACCCACAACAGACACCCTGGGAGGGAGGTGGGGCTGAGAGAGCTCTGACAGAAATTTTTCAAGGACAGCTCTGACAGAACTGTGGCTTGCCCAAAGTTATCCAGCAGCTGCATGTGGAGGAGTGGGGAATCAAACATCAGAACGTATGAGAAGCCAATGTTGGATCGGGCCAATGGCCCATCCATTCCAACACTCTGTCACTCAGTGGCCATAAATACCAGGGGCCATCAGGAGGTCCAGCAGTGGGACCAGAACCACAGAAGCCCTCCCACTGTTGCCCCCCCCCCAAGCACCAAGAAGACAGAGCATCCCTTGCCCCAGACTGAGAGTTCCTGCCTATACCTTGTGGCGAATAGCCATTGATGGACCTCTGCTCCATATAAGAACATAAGAGAAGCCAGTGTTAGATCAGGCCAGTGGCCCATGCAGTCCAACACTCTGTGTCACACAGTGGCCAAAAAGACCAGGGGCCATCAGGAGGTCCAGCAGTGGGGCCAGGACACTAGGAGCTCTCCCACTGTTGCCCCCCCCCCAAGCACCAAGAAGACAGAGCATCACCTGCCCCAGACTGAGAGTTCCTGCCTATACCTTGTGGCTAATAGCTATTGATGGACCTCTGCTCCATATAAGAACATAAGAGAAGCCAGTGTTAGATCAGGCCAATGGCCCATGCAGTCCAACACTCTGTCACACAGTGGCCAAAAAGACCAGGGGCCATCAGGAGGACCAGCAGTGGGGCCAGAACACTAGAAGCTCTCCCACTGTCCCCCCCCCCCCAAGCACCAAGAAGACAGAGCATCCCTTGCCCCCGACTGAAAGTTCCTGCCTATACCTTGTGGCTAATAGCTATAATGGACCTCTGCTCCATATAAGAACATAAGAGAAGCCAATGTTGGGTCAGGCCAATGGCCTATCCAGTACAACACTCTGTGTCACACAGGGGCCAAAAATACCAGGTGCCACCAGGAGGTCCAACAGTGGGGCCAGGACACTAGAGGCCCTCCCACTGTTGCCCCCCCCCCCAAAGCACCAAGAATACAGAGCATCCCTTGCCCCAGATCGAGAGTTCCTATCTCTACCTTGTGGCTAATAGCCACTGATGGGACTTCTGCTCCAAATGTTTATCCAGATCCCTCTTGAAGCCGTCCATGCTTGTAGCCGCTGCCACCTCCTGCGGCAGTGAATTCCGTGTGTTCATCACTCTTTGGGTGAAGAAGATCACTAATCTGATCCAGCAGAGCTGCTCCTGGATTGTTCTTTCTCAGTCTGCACCCCTCCTTAATCTACACTGCTTTGGTGCTCCCTGCCCCATATCGTCTTGGACCTCTTCTGTCCTCAGCCAGGCTTTAAAGCCAGCCAAATCGACAATTTTCTCTTCCCTCATAGAAACTGGACTGCAGCCCAAACATTCCAAACCTTCAACCCCAGCTCAGCCAATCAACATCAGACGTTTCCTCACTAACCAATGCCAACGAAGGAGGAGGACGTTGTGTCCCATGAAAAATACTGTACTACACAAAAAACTTTGCCACTTGATAGTGTTAGGGTTAACTAACTTATCTTATTAGCTTTTTTAAACCAAGGAAAAAGAGAAGGTTTAGGATTGCCAATCTAGGCTCAAGTATAGCGTTTCTTAATTCTTATACTAGGCAGTATTACTGTTTGTAAATCTTATTTATATTTATTTTTATGAAGACAAAAAGGAATGGTGTACTCAGCACTGACTTTTTAAAATCTTGCAGTAACCTCTTTTGCATTAATTTAACTATTCAGAACCACAGCAAAATACTACAGATTGTTTTTACACTTTGGATCACGTTCATTTAGGTGAACTTTAAAAGAGCACTTTGGATACTTAGAAACAGCATTTTGTGTATGAGACCAAATATTGTTTTACATGTTGAACTGACAGGTCTTTTTTTTACAACTGACACAAAAATACTATTTTTTTAAATTTACAGCAATAACAATAAAATTAACCACTGCAATAGGAGGGTAGTCTATCAACTGACGGTATGCATGTCCAAAGTAACACTTCAGCCGCCGCCGCCACAATGTTTGCAGCATTTTACTTAGCACTGTGATTGGACAGAGTTTTTGTATTTGCCCATAATGGTACCTGCTTGCATCTGAAAAAAGGTATTTAATATGCTGTCGAAGGCTTCCACGGCCGGAGATCATTAGTCGCTGTAGATTTTCCGGGTTGTCTGGCCATGATCTTGGCATTGTAGGACCTGACGTTTCGCCAGTAACTGTGACTGGCATCCTCAGAGGTATAACACAGAAAGATGGAGCACTCTCCGTGTCAAGGTGAGGGCAATGCAGAGAGTACTCCATCTTTCTGTATTATACCGCTGAGGATGCCAGTCACAGTTACTGGCGAAACGTCAGGTCCTACAGTGCCAAGACCACAGCCACACAACCCGGGAAAATCTACAGCAACTAATAAAACGGTATTTGTTTGGCATTATAATGAATATGGAGAGGGAAAAGAATTCTCCCCTCCAGGGCTCACTTACACAATCAATCAAAAGTCAGGGGCAGTGACAGTCAATTACGGTGCATTGGGACAGCGAACCCTGTCAGTGCCAAATCCTAATTCCATGCCTTTTGCTAAGGAAGAAATACCAGTTCTGTTACTGTTTCCGTGATGAATTGCCTCTTTGCGCCCAGGGGAAGGGGGGGGGGATCCCTGGTCTTTCTAGTGGTGGTTGATAGCTTTTCAGTTACCGCTGAACAAGTGGATCTTACGCAGGGGTCGTTTCGTTAAAAAAGAGGCACAGGAGATAATTTGCATAACTGATTAGCATAACTCGTTTGCATATGCCACACCCCTTTACAAAGGGCAAACATGCCTGGGGTCCCTGCCTGATCTTCTCCAGGTGCCCCGCGACTGCGGGGCACCTGGAGAAGATCGAGCAGGGACCCCAGGCATGCTCAAAAGGCCTTTCTTTCCCTTCCCCAGATGCCTGAGTTCCCTACTCCTGGGCTTGTTACCCCCGGAACGCCGTACCTGCTCGTTCCCTCTCAAAATGACCCCTGACGTATGTATATTTACTCAGAAGTTAGCCCATCCTGAGTTCAGTGGGACTTAAACTTTCATACGGGCTATTTAAATCCACTTTGGCTTCTGAAGGCAATTGGATTTTTTAAAAAAAGATTTCACACACGTTAAAGGGAACCTGAAACAACACACCAGAGCAGAAGAGCTTTTTGGAAAACCCGGATCAAGGGGTTATGAACTGTGGGAGGAGAGCGTTTTATCCTGAAAGTGTGTGAAACCATAAAAAAAAATGTTTGCCTCCAGATGCCAAAGCAGGTTAAAGAGCTCATGTGAAGTGGCACGAATGGTGCATAAGAGCACACGCTGAATCGAACGGGCAAAAAACAGCAGTTGCAGTGAGTTCCCGGCCACACCATGTATGCCTAAATAAAGTCAATTGGCCGCCCGTTTGGCACCATATCCATACCGAGTAGTAGCAAAAGACCGGCTGTGAGAAACCGACATCTCCTAGAAAGCCAACGCTGGAAGAGGCCCATTGATATAAGAAATACGTCAGCCCAGAACAGGCACAGTGGTCAGCATCAAGAAGTGTTCGGTTTAACAAAGTCGCGCTTAGAAGATGTGACATCGGTTCTGATTGTAGTGATGTATCTCGTCACCCGAGGAATTTGTGACTGTTGGCCTTCTTTGATGACAATAAAAGACATTAATTGACGATGGGTCAATTCTAGACCATTGCAGAGCGTGCAAAGAAAACCAAGATCAAAGAGCAATTCACAATTTGGTTAAAAAGACAGACAAGATTCGATTTGGGAGTCTCCAGTACGAGGATATGAAATTCAGTCAGGAGAGCCGCAGAATCTTTTCTGGCAAATGAGGTCATTTTATTTAGAGTGTTCAATAAGTTCTGTGAACCCTGGCCTGTAGGGGGGGGGGAGCAAGCCCTCGCCCCCTCTGTGGCAACGTGCCCCTCAATACTCACCTTTCCTCTAAGAAAGAGCCTCAGCAAGGAAGTCAAAACCAACCACTTTCCTTTTTAAAGAAAAGCTCCCACCTTGGTCACCTGAAACATACCAAATTCACTCAACATGCCCCCCTCCCCCCCGATTCCATAACACGTACAGTTGTCATCCTATAAATATCTGCATCTTTGATTTTAGTATAATTATCAGGATGTGCCACGTTATACAATGGAGGCAGTTAGCAACAAGTCAATCGCCACCTCCTTTGTCCTAATCCTTCATGCTCTTTCTATAAGATTTGTAGGATAAATCTTCTTAGATAGTCCAGGATACATTCAACATGAGAATTATTCTCTCCTTTCCAACCGGCGCTTTAAGAAAACAAACTTCCCAATTTGCGAGACTCCCGGCAGTCCAGCGAATAAAAGTCAATAGCACCATGGCATCCGCTTCCACAAATAAGGCACAATTAAGACCGTAGTTCAGTACAGAGCCAGTGATTCCACCAGGAGGTGGAAATGCCAATGTGTGACTCTAAGAAAGAGCATGTGAGGTGGGCAAACTCCAGCATGGGTGCTTGACGCACAGTAAGAAAAGCTGACAGACGGGGAAAATGTCTTTTAGAAACAGTTCTTGAAACATGTTGTCAAAGGCTTTCAAGGCTGGAGTTCATTAGCCGTTGTAGATTTTCCGGGCTATGTGGCCGTGGTCTTGGCATTGTAGGACCTGACGTTTCGCCAGCAGCTGCTGGCGAAACGTCAGGTCCTACAATGCCAAGACCACGGCCACATAGCCCGGAAAATCTACAACGGCTAAAGTTCTTGAAATACTTGCTCAGCGCCTTCAACTGCTGCTACAGCCAAGAGGGAAACTTAATATTCTGCATACACCGTCTATACAGCTACATTTCCCACAGGTTTCAGGCTGCTTCTATGCAGAGTCCTCTGTGATCTGCTATAAATTTTGCCAAGGCACAGGATGCTCCTTAGTGATTTACTGGCCCTCTCCACCCTCCTAAACACTTTTCTATCAAAAAGGTATGAACAACCTTTCTTGCTTGGGAACGTCGACGGAGCTGCAACTGCAAAACTGAGATTGTTGTAAAAAAGGTACTGAATTACGTTGTAAGAAAAATATATGGCATTGCTCTTGGACGTAGCGTACTCGCACGGTGAATACTGAGAAGCTGGGAGATCTGCCTTTGTACAGGTGAGATTTTGGCTGGATGTTACATTCTGCAAAAAAAAATACCCAGTCCTGGCAGTCGCAGGCTCTCAATTCTCAATTCAGACGAGACCGCTGTCCTAGAACGGGGCTGCTCCACTGCAGGTCACAACGGTGTGCGCGCCAGTCTGGGAACAAAAGTTAAGCCAGTGCTGTAGATCTCTGCTGTGGTCTGGCCTGACTGCAGCACTGTGAAGAGGCAGGAAGGAGTTCAGAGGCCCGGATGGCTCACACCTGTGCCTGCATCTGACGGATGGATCGGTGGTCCTCCTGGCTCTGGGATCTTGCCTTCGTCAAGAAGAGGCGGGATTATCCATCGTTGCCAGCAGATGAGCTACCTGAGTTCTTTGAGCCTGGGTGATGTGCTGGGTCATGTGAATAATGCAGTCCATGGCAACGTCCGGATTCTCTTGAACTAGACTGCAGGGTGCACCGGGAGGAGAAAAATCGAGAAAAAGAATGTTGTTATTTATTTGTTTGTTTGATTGATTTATACCCCGCCCTCCCCGAAGGCTCAGGGCGGCTAACAAGACGGCACAAATGCCAACATTAAAACAGATAAAAAACAAGAGAAAACAAGATAATACAATCCAATAAAGTGTTGGTGCTCTAGGTATCACGTCAATCATTTATCCCAAAATGGAGTTAATCCCAAACCAGCATATGTTCCGGTAGCACTGTCGTCCCTTCTCAATCCGGGGTCGTCTCACACCCCGATGGGACCCACATGAATGGTGGTGGGGGGTGTGATGGTGTAAAAAATGACGAGGATGGAATAGTGGTGGTGGCGGCGGCTCCTACTCAAAAGCCTGGTGGAAGAGCTCCGTCTTACAGGCCCTGCGGAGCTGTGAAAGGTCCCGCAGGGCCCGGATCTTCTCTGGGAGCTCATTCCACCAGGTAGGAGCCGCCACCGAAAAAGCCCTGGCCCTGGTCGCAGCAAATTTGATGTCCCTGGGACCTGGAGTTACCAGGAGGTGTTGACTCCCCGACCGTAGTGCCCTTGGGGGAATATATGGGGAAAGGCGGTCCCTTAGGTAAGCCGGACCCTGGCCATATAGGGCTTTAAATGACCCCAGACCAGCACTTGTTACTGGGGGCCATTTAAGGACTTCCCTCTGTCAAAGACAGGGGACTCCAACCTTTTTGAGCCTGCGGGCACCTTTGGTATTCCGATGCAGCATGGTGGGCGCATCCACAAAATGGCCACCACTGGAGGCGGGGCCAGCCACAAAATGGCTGCCGTAGCTGACCTTCAGTCACAGAGTGAAGATCGTTGTGCTGGGGTGGCCGGCGGCGGCAAAGCAGTGCTTTTGAAAATCTGCACAGCCCATCAAATCTCCAGTGGCCAATCAGAAGCCTTGCCGGGCAGAGGCCCCAACTGGCCCCGCCCACTTCCTGAAAATGCCTGGTGAGCATCAGGAAAAGTGTCAGTGGACGCCACGTTGCCCACAAACACCACAAGGGGGGGGGGGGCACGATCTAGGCTGTTGTACAAAAATAACCAGGGAAGGGCAGTTCTGGTGCTCAGTGGCTCCTTTTCAGTAAAACAGGTGGCAAAAAACCAAGGCCGTTAAGAACATCCATAATTTCTATGCTGGGTCAAGACCAGTGTCCCCTCTAAGCTGAGTTAGCGTGAGCTGGCTCACAGTTTTTTAGCCTCTGGCTCACACATTTTGGTCTTCGCTCAAAAAGGATGGCTCCAGAGCAAACTAATTGATGCAGGAGACAAATGGCTCGCTCACAGCTTTAATGCCAGTAGCTCACAAAGTAGAATTCTTGCTCACAAGATTCCACAGCTTCGAGGGAGCATTGGTCAAGACCAGTGTCCCCTCTAAGCTGAGTTAGTGTGAGCTAGCTCACAGGTTTTTTTAGCCTCCGGCTCACACGTTTTTGTCTCAGCTCAGGAAGGAGGGCTCCAGAGCAAAAGAATTGATGCAGGAGCCAAACCGCTCGCTCACCACTTTAAAGCCAGGAGCTCACAAAGTTGAATTTTTGTTTGCAAGACTCCACAGCTTAGAGGGAGCCTTGGTCAAGACAGAAGTTTGTGTGGCGGCAGACAGACGCCCTACGGAGTTGCCAAACCATTCTCTGCTTTGCCCCAAGAGCCAGGTAGCCAGAGACCTGGCAGCCCTACATGGTTAGGCCAGGAGAGCTTTAAGAAAAGCCCACGGCCACCAACAGCCCTCCTGCGCCTCTTGAAGGCATCCACGTGGCCACCACAAGATCCAGTGGGAAACGCATCACACAGAGGAGTGCTTCTCTTGTAGCCCGTCCAGCTACACTGGATGGCACTGAAGTTTTGAAAAGCAACATACATTTTTTCTCAAGAAGAAGAAGAAGAAGAGGAGATTGGGCTTATTCCCCGCCCTTCACTTGGAGTCTCAGAGCGGCTTACAAACTCCTTTTCCCTTCCCCTCCCCACAAGAGACACACTGTGAGGCGGGTGGGGCTGAGAGAGCTCTAACAAAAACTGCTCTTTGTCAAGGACAGCTCTTATCAGAACTATGGCTTGCGCTATGGTCATCCAGCAGCTGCAAGTGGAGGAGTGGGGAATCACAGTTTTTTAGCCTTCAGCTCACACGTTGTCTTAGCTCAGGAAACATGGCTCCAGAGCAAACTAATTTATGCAATTTATGCGGGACCTTTTATAGTTCCACAGGGCCTGCGAGATGGAGCTCTTCCAGCAGGCTTTCGATTAGGGGCTGCCACTGATGAGTGTGGAACATCGTCTGGTCTGAAATTTTAGAACATCCTCGGGCTGGAGACTCTGCTGGACGCCACCCCTGTCGTTGGATGGGATTCGGGTTACCGCCATTTCTGTTGGGTTAACCGCAACTGGTGTTGTTTTAACTGGTATGGTATTTATTAATTGTTTTAACTTGGTTGTTTATGCCATTTTAATGCTGTTAGCCGCCTTGAGCCAACTACCTGGAAAGGTGGGATATACATATAAGAAACAGATAAATAGCCACATCGCTTGCTCACAACTTGAATGCCAGTCACTAACAAAGTAGAGTTTTTGCGCACAAGACTCCACAGCTTGGAGGGAACATTGGCGCCCCCCCCCCCACTTTCAGCCAGAATGTCCGAAAGCACAGCTGCCGGCTCCCCACTTACTTCCGGATGTGCTTGAGGGCATGGTCGCGCTTCAGGTACTTGATGTTCTCTCGGATGGCAGACTTGGCCCCGTCTTCCTCTTGCAAGTGTTTCTCCAGCCATTCCACCACCACTTGGTTGTTATCCCACAGGTAGCCCTAAGGGAAAGAAAGGAACTCAAGCCCAAGAAACTCAAAAGGGGCTTTGCTTGTCATGGGCGGGGTGCTCACCAGTGCTCCCTCTAAGCCGAGTCAGTGTGAGCTGGCTCACAGTTCTTTAGCCTCCGGCACACACACTTTTGTCTTCACTCAGGAAGGAGGGCTCCCAAAGAGCAAACCGATTTATGCAGTAGCCGAGCTGCTTGCTCATAACTTTAATGCTAGTAGCTCACAAAGTTGAATTTGTCTTCCTAAAAGTTCACAAGGCTCCACAGCTTAGAGGGAGCATTGGTGCTCACACACGCACCCGGGCATCTGCCCGAATCCAGGCCCCCTTCGTGGCTCAGGGTTCTGCTTCTACCCATCTATCCAGAAATTCCCGTTCTCGGGGCCGGAAGCAGCAGCATCCCTTCCCACTGTATTAAGTGTGGTGCAAACTGCTAACCGAACCCTCCTCCAAAAGGCAAGCAGAGAAGGGCTCGCAGAAGAAATCCAAACCTTCACGGCGCCTTCCGTCTCCAGGAACCAGCGCCGCAGCATGGACTGGATGTGGCTGTTGCTCAGCTCGCTGTGGGCGTTTAAGATCTCGCGCTTCACCACTTCCTCCAGAAGGAGGCGCCGCAGCCGCCAGTATAAAAAAGTCCGGGCATTTTTCCACTGGAGAATATCCTGAGGGAGCGGGAAAGAAGCCTCGGTTTCATTATCTTACTTGCTTAGCCCACGTCCCGTTTCCTGTTGCACGGTAACCGTGTGGTTCAGAGAGAGGCTTGGGCTGGGGACTGTGAACTATATACCACTGCAGAACAAGTTTTGAGTCCAGTGGCACCTTTAGAACTAACAAAGTTTTATTCACACACAAACCTTTATTGGCATTGAAAGCACAAAACATTATGGGAATACAACAACATAATAAGATACATCAGTCACTAACACTTGGCTATTGATATAATCATAGAACGTTAGAGTTGGAAGGGACCTTGCAGGTCATCTAGTCCAACCCCCTGCACTCTGCAGGAGCATAGCTGAAAGATAGCCCTACAAGATACCCGAAAGAGGGTCGTCCAGCCTCCGCTTGAAAACATCCAGCGAAGGAGACTCCACCACCTCCCGAGGCCGTCTGTTCCACTGCTCAACCACTCTCACAGTTAGGAAGTTTTTCCTGATATTTAGCCGGTATCGACTCCCTTGTCATTTCCACCCATTAGATCTAGTCTTGCAATCCGGAGCAAGAGAAAATAGATCTGCTCCATATTCAAACCTCGTCTCCTGATTGCATAATGTAAAAATTTTGCAGCAGCTGCCGTGATTTCGCAATTAGAATTAAACAGAAGAAAGTGAACAACTGAGTCATCAGAATGCCAACTCTTACCATCTAAAAGTGGAGGAATAAAACGAGATCGAATATCCCTATAAAGGGGGCAATGAAGTATGGTGTGTGTGTAGTGGATTCTATATCTTTTAGAGAGCAAGGACAGAGTCTGTCCACATATGGTATCTGGCGGTACCTCCCTAAAAGCACCTCCGATGGCAAAACATTAAAGCGTGCAAGCAGCTATGCTCTAATATATGCTCTAAAGATTGGATCTAATGGGTGGAAAGTACAAGGGAGACGTTACCGGCTAAATATCAGGAGAAACTTCCTACCTGAAAGAGTGTTTGAGCA
>NW_015167526.1:876663-877074 GCF_001447785.1 Gekko japonicus
ACTCCGTTTCAAAGCCGAAGAGCCAGCGCTGTCCGAAGACATTTCCGTGGTCATGTGGCCGGCATGACTAAACACCAAGGCGCATGGAACGCTGTTACCTTCCCACCGAAGTGGTACCTATTTATCTACTTGCAATTTCTTGCTTTCGAACGGCTAGGTTGGCAGGAGCTGGGGCCAGAGATGGGAGCTCACTCCGTCATGCAGCACACTCGGGTCTTGAACTGCTGAACTACCGACCTTCCACAGCCTGCAGTTCAGCGTCTTAACCACTTGAGCAACCGCAGCTCCTTACTTATAATTATAATTATAATATAATTATTCATTATAGAACATTAAAATGGCCGTTCAACTCTCCAGGGATGGTGGGGTAGCCGCTAAGCAGAGCGGGATTCACAATGCAAAGACTGGAAA